>NW_019103929.1:0-223365 GCF_001856785.1 Myzus persicae
ACAGATGCGACGGCGCAGGCGCGCTCGCAACCGGGTTGCATTAATTATATTTTAACAATTAGCTGGCGCACTCTGCCGTTGTCTGGTCCGAACAGGAGGATTCTTCATTTAAAAAAAATAATAATAATTCATGTAGATGATAGATCTAATTTCCAATTTCACAATTAATTGCTAAGCCATGGATGATTGTAAAATACAACGATTGCAACGGTGACAGAAAATGATATGGTAAAATTGCATTGGCGTAACTAGACTTTTGCTGAAGAGGCGCTTCAATGGCTTAAGTTTTAAGAGACATTTTTTTCAATTATTAATGACCTTTTTTATAGTGCATTATAAATACTTTAAAGACGCCTATTTTTTGTACATAGATTTTGATTTGGAAAACACTTATACTTATAATTCATAATTTACATTTCTGAGCATTATGTAATGTTCATTAGCCAACTCGTGAATTAAAAATATTTTAGCTTTTATTTTCATATACAAATTTTAAAATATTTTATTCTTCTTTCTTTACATTTGGTTTTGATTTTATAGTCAACGATATTTAAAATTATGTATAAACAAAAAATAACAATAATTTTCCTCTAACGGTAAAGTTAAAACTAAATTCAAAAAATATTGGCATTACGCGTATTCGTTTTATTTATAAAATATTTGGACACATTTAAAGCTATTTATATCACCTATTTACTTATAGAAGTTACAATAACAAAATAAATGATATTACAATAATTGAACAATTGCACAATATTTTTGAAAAAAAATAGTTAAATCTACTGCATCAATCGCAATCAGGTAATCACAATTCCTCTCAGAATCATTATTCAAATAAAATGATTTATTATTGAACCCAAATTTAACACATCGATGTTAGTGGCATATTCAAAGATGAGGGATACACTGGAAAACTACAACACGTCAGAACTTCTATTATCTAGTGTTAACATTTAAATGTTGTAGACTGACGTTATTTTGTTTATTTTAATGCTAAGATTTTTAATCCAAGTCAACACATTAGGTGCGAAAAACAACCCCTACTTTGTAACTACTGTAATGCAGCCACGTACCTTCCTATTGGTATCAAAGGTACATAAACAGGAGTTAAAAACTGAACAAATTACTGTATACAAACAATTTCCTGTGTATAAAAACTTCATGCTAGTATACAAACATATACGCACACACTTGTTACGAAAGCAAGTAGATATACTGTCGTTTTTCTTTTTGCACTATGGCACAATAATATTATACTTATTATGTAACAGAATGAAATGAACTTATAAACCAATATTATATTTTTATCCGGTTGGTACGGCTTTTAACAATATCAATAAAAAATATGGTTCCTTGTTGGTGTTGTAAATATATAAACTATATATGTATAAATATACAAGGAATACCGATGGCCGGCTATGGGTTCAATGAAAACCGAAGTTCCGAAGCCGTATGGGTGCGATAAGAAAGAAAAACAAACTTGTGAGTCATAATATTATAGGCAGAAGGCTGAATAAAATCCCTTCCCCGCACTTTGCGACTCTCAAAGGAGCAAAATGATGTTTGGAACGGAATATCGCATTTTACTCGATGACATAATATACAGTTTTACACTCGGCAGTCTTAAGATGTTTTTAGCACCGATTTATTTTTTATGCTTACCTGCCAAAGAGCAGTAAGGACTTGACGAAAAAAAATATTAAAAATAATAGTGTCATTAGTTTTTGTCACCATATACGTGCATTGACCTTCTATTTTTTTTAATTTTTGACATCGATAATTTATTACCCACCGTAAATCTGTTCATATAGAATGTTATTATTACACACGTAACAGTCACCGACCATATTATATTATTATTAAAACGTATATGTTGTACAACATATAGTTTAGGCAGACGTCAATGTGGTAATGATATTGTTTATAGCACATGATAAAAGCATTTTTTTCGTGAAATTTATATCATGTAGATTGGCTAATTGCAACAAAGTTATGGTGATTTGTGTAGTATTTTGTTGTCACACGCACTCACCCCAATGTCGAATGACGGCCAGACGAGACAGATCTACCGCGAGGATCGGCGGTCTACCTAGACAGCCGTTTGAAATATTATTATTATTTTTTACTGAAGTTTTATTTTTTAATAAACACTTTCGTGAAGTGTAGAAATTCGATAAATATAAAATCTATTTATGTGATAATTTACTGCATTAATGAAATTGCAAACATAGTCATAAGTTTGGAAAATTGTTTAGAGAAACAAATTTAATATGATTAAAGTTAATTAGAAAACATCTCACAAACATTTGACTATTTATTGCATTTTATGTATATACAATTATTTTTAATTCATCATCAAACATACTTTCAAAATGGTCTTTGCAATGATCGGCAAATATCTTAGTTTAAAATTGTAATAGGTATGTCAGTAATGAAGTAGTTAAAATAAATATGATAAAACTTTTTATAGTAAGTAAACCAATTTGAAAATTTAACTTTTGTATTTTTTTATACAACATGAACTTCGGAGTAGGTATTCAAATGTTTGTATTTTATACAGAAGCTAGACACTAACACGCTTCTTCTAAGGGCAAAAAGTGTTAACAGTGATTTTGACTTTTGACAATATTGTGGATATATTTTTTTTTGATATAAGAAAATTGACATTCAAGTTCACTATAAAAAAAAAAAAAACTCAAATAGTAAATATTACGATCTATTGTGCTGGATGTCACATATATGATGAGTATCTTCAGAATTTTAAAAGGTGATAAAATTACTATTTTAATTAGTTTATAGCAGAATTATCAAGTTCTGGAATTCACATTATTTTTCGGTTAATCACATGCGTTTTACAGACGACAGATCACTAGTTATTTAATACCTATTTATTTTTGATTGTCATTCATCGGCATAGACTCTAATATTAATGCTTTTATAGATACATTTTGGTAGTTGAATTTAAATATGTAAAGGGACATAACAAGTAGGTTCCTAAATAATGTAGGAATGTGGTTCAAATAAAAAAAAATGATTGTCTATATTATGATTTACTAAATATAATAGCAGATAATAATAATAATAATAATAATAATAATAAAAATGATCTTATTGTTCAGTTTTTTCTTAATTATAAACTTACAATGTAGTCAGTATACACCTATGTCCATATGAGTGAATAAATAACAGCTCAGTTATTTTGGTATGCATTACAACTTAAAAATAATGTAAAGCTTTTGTTCCATAAGACACGACAGTAATGATAATTAATACAATTTATCACAGAATATAAACACATGGGTGTATAGTGTATACTATGTAATATATGAGACAGACTGCATAACTAATTCCTTCACATTTTCACACTAATTACCACTAAATACATCATATATTATGAAAATATTAATGTGATTGGATGCACTCATTAGAGCATTTCACAATTTCATAATTTTTATTATTTACCTTTTAGTGGAAGAAGCAATTTTTTTTGTTTTTAAACGGAAAAAATCAAAAACCACTCTGCTTTTAAGTAGGTGTCGGGTGTACTTCGTTATTGAATGGTAAGTCACTAAAATGTATTATATTAAATACTTACATTTGAATTGAATGATAAATCATTGAATACCTACGAAAAACGATTCTGAGCGGTTTGTCATCCTATATCACTAAGTATGTTTTATGATATATTTATAATATTGCTATCATAGCAATTTATTTTCCTTTTAGTAATAGGCTTAAATTAATTTTCCCCAAAAACATTGCATTGATTGTATCATTAACATTTAATTATTATATAATAATTTCCATTAAATGTGTATAATTTATTATTGTTATTAAACAAACAAAGCACCAACATTTTTTATGGATGTGATGACATCAGATCTGAGGCGAAACCACGATCCATTACTCCCACCTCAGTTGCGTTTATTCATTAATTGTTCGATAATAATAACAAGAAAACTATAAAAAATCATCAGTACATGCATACACAATTTTAACATGTGCTTTGGTTGCCAGAATCTACATAATATGTTTCGATGCTGACTTGCTGTAGAGTGGTGTGAATAGGTTCGTGCTATAAATAGGCACAAAAAGTTAAGATATTTTGAAAACTATATGTAAATTATGTGTAGACAATGCTAATATAAACATTTAGAAAACATTTTGTAGTTAATCAAAATAAGAAAATCTATTTGCTGGGTATTTTACTACTTTCAACACCCCAAGACAAGTATTAACTAGATTCAGTTCCCTACAATTAGATAACATATTGAAGTTGAAAATCAATGAATTTGTTCTACTTTAAAGACAAAAAAACAACACATCACTATAGAATCAATACACTCATCTCTTCGCATAAAATATAAAATTATATAAAAACAACTATTTAACAAGTTTATGAAGCAAAGTTAGAAAATGTATGATTCGTTTTTATGATGTGTTTTTAATAAATATGCTACAATACTCACATAGAACTGAATTATTTTCATCCATTTTAATTTAAATATGCTTTGTTGGCACACGCCATTTGAAAAAAAATATTACAAGCAGGTAGTTAAAATACCAGTTGACATAGTATGCAAGCTCGAGTACATTACCATTAGTTATAGCGATGTGCTCAATAAACTATGTATAAATAAAAAACTATACTAAAAATATTATGATCTGTAGCCTGAAGGTACATTATAATATTTTTTAATTTAAACGACATAAAATCCATAATTTTAAATAAAATTTACAATTATTATGAAGTTAGCAAATAATATAATATTACCTTCACATGTTATACGAAATAATAAAAAAAATCTATTCAGAAATTAATGTAATTGTGCATGTTATTACGTCATGTCGTATTAATATTTAATTTACATTAGCTTAAAATTTGGAATTCTGTCCAATAAAAAGTGTTTTAGTTACCTATGGAAAATAATAAAATATATGGGGTTTTTTTTTGCAGTAGCAGGGTGAATAGATTATTTTTATCGCGCATTCATGTTCAATACGTTAACTTTACACTTTTTTAGTCAATTGAAAATATCCTTTATTTTTTTGTTACTACGCATGTATGTCAAATTGACAGTTTTTACTTTTCCGACGTTATTTTAATTGCGTCAGTACCTAATGTTCTAACCGCGTTTTAATCATTTCACTCTTGAAAAACACGTAAAGCGTGTTTAATTAAAGAGCGATGCCAATTAACTTTATTGTAATATTATGTCCTCAGTCCAGAGCCAATTCAAAGTCTCCATATATATTACATGCTAATCACCATATTAAAACGTCTGTATAATATTTAATTTTTCTAGGGAAAACCTAAAGGCAAGCAGTTATTATTTCGTAGGAACGCGAAAATGTGCACGATATCAAAATACAATTTATTATTAGTCCAATCCGATATCAAAATAATAATAATACTATACAGTTGTTAATTTTCCTATGAACTATATTTCACTGTGATTTGTGATACGGGTGGTAATAAATTCCACTGACATCATAATATAACGATGTATAATAATGTATTGAATTAATCGGTATGATTGGTAGGTAATGTTCGGATGCATAGGTACCTATGATACATATAATTCTATTAAAAACAATAATATTTAACAGTCCGTACACGCTGTCTACTGCACACTTCATACAATAATTTTACTGCGGAACGAATAAAATATTATTGTCTATTGCAACAGTCACCACTGCCGTCAACGGGAACTTTATTGCCACCTCTCTGGCAGGATCTAATCGTCACGCAGCGAACACCTCAGGCGCGGTGGCGGCAAAAATAGGGTCAAACGTAGTCCATTATCCGACTGCGACGACGACCGTGGAGAAAGCACCATCTGCAAACGTAACACCCTCCCCGTCACGTTCGGCCAAAGTGTAATTATTTTTACCCACTGTAAAACGTTATTATTGTACAGCCATAGGCGTAGATTAAATGGGCCCGGGGAGCACATAAAGTTACCCCCAAGAACCTAAACATGCTGAACTAGGTATCTGCGCAAATATCGTTTCTGCACTTACCATTTAGATAGTAAGATGTATAAATATTTTTTTTTCTAAAATATAATACTATGCACGAAATATTTTGGGTTATATACGGTTTTCGTTTTGTAATATTATATTCGATGATGTCTGTATAATACTTAGATAAAACCCAAGTTATCACCTATGTTAATTTGATGACACAACTTAGCGGCTCGCTATTGGCAAACGTCAATAATAGCTGTTTTTTTTTAAATTTTGGATGAAATCATGATTAACATATTTTATTTTACAATGATTCTTGTTTATTTATTGATATTCGGTCATCGTTTTGTTTAATATAACCTCTTTCAGTAACCAGTTCCTTATTTTTCAGAAACAAGTGTCTAAAAGTTACACGAACAAATTTGTAATTTGTATTAATATTTAAATGAAAACTAAGAAATAAAAATCACGTACCTATCTACAACAAATAAATATCCATATCAAGGTAGATAATTTTTGGAACCTTCCAGAAAATATCGATACACCCATAGTAATTTCAGGCACTTAAAATATTCCTCAATCACATTATAAGTAATAACCTTTGCAGATCTACATTTAATTTCATATTTTAAGTATTTTATGTTTTCCTAAGTTTTTGAAGTTCTTTTCAATGAACTTGTAACGTATTCACGCTGCATTTCTGTATTGAACACGTCATATAATTTGTAATTATTATTACAATAATTGACTATAACATTTATAGCCATTTACCTCGAAAACGTTTGTCATGTTTCCACTTTATGTATAGGGTTTTGACGAAATAGTAGTATTATCAAGTAATTTCAAGGTAAATACGGATAGTATAGGTACTGTACTGTGTTAACTGTATTATATATTATCTAATCGAAAATCATTTTTCGCGTAAACACGATACTACGAAAGAGACATAGATTTATGATGATATGGGGAGGGGGTGTCGATTACGAAAGAAAGAATCAACCTCCAACCATCAAGCTTTTTATTTTCATGACATTGTCCACTAATCGTATTTTCATACAAAATAATACCTACGTGGTACGTGCTAATCTCATTTGTATCACAAAATGTCCTGAAGTCTGAGTCGTGAATTTATGTTGATTGTTATTTTTTTGGTGATTTGGGTTTGATCTTTACACAATAAACCTTCCAAATGATTAGTGTATCGATAAATTAAATGATCGAATTAATAAGTTCATAATATTTTAAGTATGGTGGATAAATGGAAATCTTTTGGTAATAGTAATTAGTCAAACACGTGTTATACGGATATCGGGATATGGGCTTTTTTTCTCATTTCGATTTACACTTCAATCCTCCCTTCATCCTGGGTTCGACAAACCCTGCAAATTAATACGAATGCGAGGTTATTATTATGGTCTGCGCTAAGCGAGAGATGAGAAAACAGGAAGGAATATTTTTTTTTAAATCGATACTCGATGAAATTGGGTAATTATTCATATCAGATAACGAACTAATACGTATTTTAAACGGATCACGAGGAGATACTTCCGCGGGGTGTGTTGTACTAGTATTGTCGTTGTATCGGCGGCGGCAGCGTGAGAAAGAGGAACCCGCAGCCCATTTTCCGACTGAAATCTAATATTTCAAATAACTTATGTACACTACACACAACGTTATTATATAATATATGTATATCGCCGCCGACGGTCTGACACTGCTGCCTATTTGTATTACGTATATATATGTTCACCACGTGCACTTTAATATCAATTTTCTCTGTACGCTGCGACGACGAAGGTATATGGTTGATTTTTTTTTCGCACATGTGTGTTTTTTCCGCCATTTTGTCGTTGACGACGACGGGACTAACAACGCTGACACGCGACGGGAAAAATAAATAAATAATATTAAACCAATACCTAAGTTTAAATCGAGTTCGACAAAGAAATCTATCATCGGCCCCGTCAAAGCACTGCGAACGGCATAACTTGTTTTTAATTTTGTCGTTTAAACTTTGCGGTTGTAGACTTTCGAAATTGTCAGTTAGTGTTTAATGCACACACTATTGACTATTCCCATTATAGAACTTAAATTACGTGGCTATTGTGAGCCCCAATAATATACGAGTAGATACGGCCATACATAATATTGTTTTACTTGGGTAAAAATACAACGCTTAATATGCTTCAAGTATAATAAATTTGTACAGACGACGTTTTCAAAACAATTACTGCGAGATCTAATCTTGAAGATTTTAATTAGCGTTTTTACGGTTTAGCGCGTTATGAAAGCATTATTCTAATGAAATGTTCGACGACTTTGTCGTTGGATAGGTGAGTTTATATATTATTATGCCGTCACGAATAAAAATATACAAAAACCTGTCTTTGAATTCCTTTGTCGGTTGATGTTCCGTGTTGGTTTCCATGATTTCGTCATAAAATTTCCACATTCATGTTTCGAGCATTATTTTAATAAAACAGCGCACATTACAATCGATTAGTTCCTTTTAACTTGTGCAGTATAATAGTATGTATAAGAACAGTTGAAAAATATTTTGTTTTTTGTTATGTTAAGCACACTCCAAACCAAGACCTCAATCAATTGTGTGTTTTCAATTTTCCGCCCACGCATACGTTACAATAACGGGCACTACATTATACGTAGATAATATAACGTTTAGAGGGAGGCGCAATTATAATTGATGTAACGGTGTACGTTTTCTTAACAAGTATTATTTGTATATAACTGTATATGTCCAGTAAGTTTTCTTCACACGGGTCGTTTGGGTCGTATTATTCAAACAGTCACCCACAAAATATAATATGTTCTGCGACAAATTTGGTGTATAATGTAGTCTATAGGTAGGTACCACACGAGACGACAAGACCATTCATGGTTTAAGTGCGTTATTGTAATAATTGTATATGTTTTCGTCTACGAGCTGAAAGTATGAATTATGGCCCATGAAATCGACTACCGGCCTGTCAAATTTTTGTTTTTTTTTTTTTCATTTAAATGCTATAGGGTGGTGTCACGGTAGTTTGTGTATTATAAGAACAAGGGAGGTGGTTCACCACCGCGCCGCCGTGTTCGGAGTGAACAACCGTATAGAATATTTGTTTGGTAAAAGAAACACGTATAACGTATGTGTATTAAAATATTATACATACACATAATAACGTATTCGAAATCTCCGAGTTGAATATTCATCGGTACCGAGTACAATGATGGGATAATTCGTATGGGACGACGTTGCGGAGGAGGGTCATTATATAATATGCAATGCGTATATAATAATATGTGCAGGTACACTCTGTGTAGGTACCTATATATGCATACTATATTATTACCATAAGCAATAAGCACAGTGACAAAAATTGAGTGTCCGCATAACGTTTTATAATATTATCTAGGGGTAGATGCTATGTCCTATACACAGTACCGATGTTGTAATTTGTTACGTACAGTTTCATTTTTTTCACAAATGTAAAACCTAATCTCACTCATTCAATCGATCATTTTTTTTTGAGGTTAAATAAGAAAACACAAATATGTAATACCTATATTTTCAATATTTTCATCGTTGAGATTTTCTAAGCTTTTGTATTTTCAAATCCCTTTGCTCTGAAGGATTGGTTTTAAAACTGTCAATAATATATTGATATGATATTGATAAATAACATATTATTTTTGAAGGTAACTAAAATTACAAGTCTTAAAATTGATGTTTTTTCAATTGGGTTTTCAAGTATAAAATTGTTATTACGTATATGAAATAATTATATATAGTAAGAAAATACAATAATAATTTGATAATTGATACACAAAATTAAAATACAAATAATAATATTTACACAACAGGATAAAAAAAAAAATATGATTTAAACCTTAGGAAATTACAAATCGTATACAAATATAAAATATACGTATACCCACATTGGCCCCAAATAAACATGTTCAGTGGGGTTCATTATATTTTTGAAGAATAAATAAAAAATGTTTAAAATACAGCAAGATCATAAGAGTTTAGAATGACTACCAAATGGCAAATTATTCTAGAGATATTTCAAAACTACTACCATATTCCCCGTAGTATCAGAGTTAATCTAACATAATTATATGCCAAGTCAACATTTTTTTTATTAGCCTAGTTTAAAAACTATTCAGGAAAAATATTTTCACAAATAATAATATTATATACTTTTTTAATAAAACTTTAAAAAAGTAGAAATGTAATAAAAAGTTAACCATATATTATTATACTTACCACAGTAATTAAAAAAATATAATATATTATTAAAAAAATCGTTAGGCGAGTTGAACGAAGCGAGACGAGTGTTCAACACCCGGTCTGCGTATCCTGTGTGGCTATTATTGTATAATTAAACCTAGGCAACGTAGTTCACAATTGAAAGAAGTAATTTAGTTGATGGATGGGTGTGTGATTTAAAATCAAACGCAAATGCAATGCTTCAGGTTAGTATTATTTTTTCCTAAGTAAATAAAAAACATAACATTGTTATCACAGCATGCATTCACAGCTTTTTATAATTTAACTAAATATTATTAAACCAATACACATTTTTTTTTCTTTTTATAGTTAGATTTTGTCCATTTCCCATTCTTACTATTATCGTTACAAATCGTAAATCCGGCAATGCATTTACAATTCTTGAGTATTCGGAACTAATAAGTTTAAAATATTTCGGAAAGTTATGAATTTTATGTTGCTATGGTTTTATGACATATTTTTAAAATAAACTATTCTGTTTGTTTAAATCAATTGAAATTGTATGAGTGTAGATATTTAATAATATAGAATACATACATTTAGGAAAATTAAAATATCACTAAGAATATTCATTCATCTCGGTAAAATAGTTATAATTGAATCCAACCCACATTCCTATAGTTATATCATAATAAACTTAAACTAGGAAAGTATACTTTACTCAAGTGCTAAAATTAAGGATTTGATACGTAGGTACTTTTCTACGTATTTTAACTTTATATGTTGTACTTGAAGAGTAATTGAAGTTAAATTTACTCAATTATAATTTAATAACTTATATTATGTAGGTATGGAAAGTAACATATAATATAATATATAGGAATAATAATTCTAGTTCTCACAACGACATCCGGTCAACTAGTATTTTCATAAATAAATATTAAGTAATAAAAAAAAACACAAAAACCACTTTCAAACAATACTCAACTATTGTCTTCAAAATAAAGTACTTAATAGAAATATTGGATTTGTTGTTAATGTATGTAATGGAAGAAATCTGTCACAAAGTACGACAAAAATTTTACCTACATACAATACGGATTTGATAGTATAATATCAAAATTTAAATTTAACTAAAACTATTTACTATAATATATAATTATATCTATATAATTATAGAAATAAATTGATCGATCAGTAAAAATATGAAAAACGTACAATAAAATATTATATTAAAATGTTCACAAATTTTGCAATAATTATAATGTTTTGAAGTATTTTCTATTATATATAAAATACTACCATGGGTAATTGAATGATAATATTTTATTGAAATATATCATTATATACAAATATTAAAATTAAAACCATGTACAAAAACAAAATGAAAATATGAAAATATTAAAAGACTTTTTTGCATTTCAATATTTTGATAAACATATTTTTGTAGGAAATTCTTAAAAATTGTGGACTGAAGTTTGCTAAAAGGAATATTTTCAGTATTCGTGACATAGCACATGCCTGTTAAAAATTATTAATAATTAATAATTTAGTCCCAAGCCAAAGAGCTTTTAATTATTACCGTATAACAATTATACCAGATAGGTACTCTTGTTTTTAGTAGACCTCAATTGTTGGTATCCACCTTCAATAATAAATAATATAAAAAAAATCTTAATTATTCAAAAATATTAGTGGACAAAAAACGTAAAAAGCATGAGAGCATAAGATGTTTGAGTACATAAACGTATGGGTATTTTAATTGCAGTGTGTTGTGATTTACGTTCGCAACCAATCGACTTATTACACGATGAACAAAAATCATTTTCCCGAACCATCTACTTCCTGTTTTTGGCGTATCATAAACGTCTGTTTAAATCAACCAACTTATACAGAATAACAATGTGAAGTTATGGCAATATTTGGTGTGGCAGACGGACTAAATTTACAAACGTTTAGCATCGATTTATTAATTACATATACTTACTAACTTACCGATATAGTAAGACAAATATAACGTATTTATAATTTGGGATAAATATGAATTACTGCACAATGTTCGAACGAGATAATCAAATTTAATCTGAGGGTTAGCGCAATAAGAAAACAAATTTTCACAATACAACGAAAACACAAATTTTGACAAATATATATATATATATACCTAGATACAATTATATTAAAATATAAGTACACAATATATATTATTATGAAATGAACCTGAAATGGTTTTTTTTGTGAAGAATATAACTGAATTACTTCACTTAAACCTATATCATTCAGAACAAACAATAAAAAAAGTTGGGAACGCACGAGTATCCGGTCTTGAATATTATAATATTGAAAGTTTTTACTCCCGATACTATTCTGTAGCCTGTAAGAGGTAGGCAATGTAAATATGTTATCTTAATGTCTGTATAATTTTACTGATTTATCCTTGAATATTGAACACATGTCCGGATTCGGTGAATTGATACTCAGGGGTTTTGTTCATAGATATTTAAATGGTAGACGACAGTGCGTGTTAAAAATAAGAATGTGCAGTCAGAATACTTTCGTATTTATATTCAGGTATTCCTCACATTGGTCATCATTACTTTTAGCTATTTTTGTGAATAGTCACCAAAAAGTCATACCTATTGAGTAGTTCAGTTCATTATTATTACTACTATGAAATCAAGCTTTTTCTTACAGTGACCAAGGGTTCTTAGTTTATGTTCAACAACAAATTAAAATACTGCATCAAAAAATAATGTTATAATTTAAATGGATAATGTACGTTATATTTTGATAAACCTATACGATGAGATTAAAAACAGCAAATTGTAAAATTACATTTTTGACATTGAAATGTATTTCGTTGTATCAATTTTATGCAGGCAACATTGTTACTTATACTAAAGCGTCGAGTATATTTTTTTAAAGATATCATGTATCAAAAAAGTTGAGACTCCTTCTCTTGAAAATTGAAACTGTAAATTGTTTAAATTCAAATTATGAAAAAAACCCTCTAATGCAAAGAAAAATTAAGTAGCCAGCTTGTACTTAAGTATGCATGCGCCTTGTTTATGATTCATGCACAGCAGTAAAATGTGTACAATATGATGTGCCATTTTTTCATTTTTCTTAGGTCTTGCATGTTAAAAGCTAGTTCAGTATAATGGAGTATTTATTGTTAATATTTTAAATAAATAAAGAATGAAAAGTTTTTTAAGTTTATGATTTTATTTTAATTACAGTATTTATCATAGTTTATATTATGCCATTATGTCGTATATGTATTTACATTTTGTTTACAGAAAATTTTAGAGTATTTAATCCAACGCTGGTTACTTTAATAAATATATTTTTACAATGGTTAAGCAACTTTTCTACACACTACGTTTAAAATATATAGTAAACATATACAAATAAATAAAATATTAAGTACCAAAGATTTATGTAACATAATATTAACTTAAGACAAAATACAATTGTAAAAACTCAAAAACATGTATTTTGATTTTTATGTTTGAATAAATACTGTAGTATATATTATACAATAGTATACCTAAAACATCCTTTATTAAGTAAATACTTGCATTAAAGCTAATAATAATTTTTAAAAAGTTTCTTTTTGTAGAAAATATCCAATTATGTTTTAAATGCAAATTAAAATCAAAACTTATTATGTTCTTAGAGCATTAAAACATATTTTTATGAACGTTATCTCCTTAAAAAAAAAAACTTTATAGGTTCAAGTAAAAAGTAATTTTTATGCATGGTATTAAAATAATGCAGTCCCTGAACAGTTTTTGTAGAATAAAAAAAAACAATGATAACAATAGTTATAATGGTCGTATGAAAATGTGTATTAGTACATTGTACAAAAGCTGAATAGCACAAAATATAAGTTTGTAGAATTCCGGTATTTGATTCATCTGAACTCCTGAATAGTTGTCCATACGATCAAAATACCGGTGTTTAATAATAATAGTTGTTTTAGGGGGAATGCGTTGCTCGACAATTTTTTAATAGTATCGAACTCAAATAAACAACAGTCAAAACTTTTCTAATGAAACGATGTACATTATGTGTGTCTTAAAATATTCTTTATATCGCATTTCAATAAAATAAACCATGCGAGGTTCTTGAAATATGAATACAAAGTGTTTGTATTTGAGATAAGACCGGACGTTGTACCAGGAGAATGTTTTGACGACGGACCAAAAAATATCTTTAGGGTATAGGTGAGAATATTATGCTATGAGAGTCAGGTACCTATTTCCCTGGAGTTTCAGTGGAGTTGGATTGTGCAGGAAAATATCTAAATATCTAGTGATACATAAACATACGTATGTGCATCTCTGTTCATCAATATGTAATGACTATATTCATACTTCTATTATTTAAGGTACCTACTTTTTTTTTTACGAAAAGATATTCAAACCATAAGTTATAATATATTATTTATACTCTGAATTAAGTTCCGGAACTGCCAGCCACCGTACCGAGAAATGGCTCTAGAAAAATCCGTCGTTTTTCTAAAAATGTGGTTTTGTTGCCACTAAATATTTTTGAGAAACGTTGATATACATAATATATAGATAAATATATCGATTTAATGTAAAAATGCGATGTGTCATGTACCTACATAATTTATTTTATATATTATACATACCTTCCTAGAGAATATTGTAATTTGCATTCTCGAAACGATATAGTATGTACCTATGTACCCGTATAAAACAGAATATCGGACGATTTCTAACTCGTCAATAATTTTAGGGCAGCAGAAAATCTTATACAATCATGGTATTTTGAATCGAATAATATCGCGTGTATTTACGTATATTACACTTATCTTTAGTCAAATAAAATTAATCAAAATGTCAATCATTAGTAATTAAAAATATGACAACAAATAATACATTTTGATGTTACTTTTAGCACATATTATTATGTTTCCATATTTATTTTTTTTTTATTTGTATTCATTTATTTCAGCCACATCAATGACGGTTAAATATTACATTAATAATAGCCGATAAGTGTGTTATGAGCTCGTATCTGATACTCTGGTATGTACAGTATTTTATTAATAGCACTAAGTTATTATTTTATATTCTAATATTCCCTACGTATCTACATATTATGTCAGATATACATTTTTGAACGTGTTACATTATTAAAGATTCTGTGGGGAGCAATGTATGTGATTTACAATGATGTGTTTTTATTTTGTATGACATGAAGCGATAATCAAAAGAGATTCAAAAGATAAAATTCCAAGTACCTACCGTACTTTTCAAAATATTCGGGAAAACGGAAATTTTCACATTGTAAAATAATATTTTAGTATAACAGTGATGTTGCACTAAAATGTGTCTATAACATTGTTGATAAATTATTTATTGCTATGCCATATCAGTGGCGTCATACGATACACAATATGCGTTTTTGTGTGATAGTTCTCAAGTACTGCTGCGGGGATGTTGTTTTAAAATTTGAATAATTTGCCGATAAACATTAACTGTACAGGACCGATTTCATCTGTTTGGGAATGTAAACGTAGTTTATTGGTACCAAATTCAATTAGTGTCGAGTTGTCCGTGACAAGCCGTAAAACAACACATTCGATGCGTTATAAAAGCGATCACCATTATGTTAAAGGGTATCATAATTTTTTTTTTATTATTCCGTTGTGTGTATAGATAGATAGATAGATAGATAGATGGATGTACATGGTGTATAGTTTTTATTTTATAATATTTTATACTATATAACGCTCCCATTACTTTTTATACTCACACATCACAGTACACACACACACACACACACACATTGCACACACGGGTATTATACAAGGATAGAACATATATAGGTACGTGTAAACTGTACAGACCGGAACGGTTTAATAATAACGCGGTTCTTATAGTATTTTATTACGTTATATAGTAGTACCGCAAGTTTTTTAATTCGCTAGCGAGACTGGGTGAAGTTTATCAAGATCACCAGCGTCGTATCCTATCTAAATGCGGTGGAATCCGAGTTTTCTCGCTAGCAGAAAAACTACACAGAACACGGGAAAAAAATCTAGAAAAAACTTTCTCATTCTAATATTATTCATAATAATAATAATTTTAATATAAATATTGTATGATTCGAGTTATTGTGACACCGGACGAGTGCGCATATCATATTTATATAACAATATATTATACATAGCAGCATCTAATGAAGTTTTAAGTATGAAGAGTGAATATTATCCATAAATGTTTAAATGTTTTTACTGAGAATTTTCTCTTTGCAATAATAATTATTTATACAAAATAACTCCTCAGACATTTATTTCATTTTATAAATAAAAAATGTTTGTACAAAATATACATAAATATGTAGATAGCCGGTATAAGTGGGTACTTATTATAAAACTACATTTTCAAACAAAGGATATTAAATAAAATTAAAATAAATATACTTACCACATTTTTTCTGTGATTATTTTCTAGAATTGCAATTACAATGACAATTGTATTATGCAATTATATCGATAATTAAAAAGTTAGTTATCTATTAACATTTAAATTGTATAGGAAAACAACTAGAATAATAGTATATGCTTTGAATGCTTATAAAGTTATAAATGATGAATTATTAAATAAATTATCTACATTTGAGTTTTCAATATTACCATTTTTATGCAACCATAGGTACCTACTATTTCATAACTTTAAATTAAAAAAAGTATTATTATAAGTATTATTATTATTTTTAGAAGTATTATTCATTTTTTAAGACTTTAACTAATTGTTATCACCTAGGATATTCTCAATGAGATAGTATTTTCAAAACTGCTATACGACAATGAGCAAATCAATTCGTAGAATATCATTTAATTGCCCCTAAATCAATTCACCCGTCTCAATTTAAGTAAACCGGTGGAAATCGACACGTACGCAGCCCAATGATTTAAGTAAATACAACGGTTCATACAAATTACTTTGAATTTTTTCCATCTATTAACCATTATTTATAGCAAAAATAATATGTTTTGATAATGAAAAAAAGTTTAAATGTACACCTATTTAATATATTTTAGATGATTTTGATATTTTTTAGAGCATACATTTTCAGGCTAGAGCGATTACATTCCAAAGTAAAATTATACCTTATATTATTATAAATTATAATATGATATAATATTATGTTGTTACTGTGTTTCGTGTGTAAGAAAATTGTTTAGTGGTTCTTTTTTTGTTATAGGCCGATCGATTTTATATGCGTGTATACTACGTTTGGACACAAAAGATAATACATTGTATACTTACATTGAAAAATAAGTCTGACTCCTCCTATGGTGACGGGTGAACGTCCGTCGACTACCCAGTAGGTATATATAAATAATAAATACATTATTGTATTATGGGCAGACGACGATGCGACAATATTATATTATAACATTAATGGCGCAAAACTGGTTTTTGCCGTATATACTATGCACTTAGCACGGACAAGAAAGGTACTGGGTCTTAAAATTTCCAGTCAACATTTAATAAAGGAAATATATATTATTATTTTTGTGTTCGAGCAATGTACCACACCGATTGTTTTTCACCGAAAGCTTTTCAAATTGCAGGACAAAACAAGAATAATGTTTCTCACAAATAGATTGCCGTTTTATAGAAAATATCGTTAGCAAAATATAACTTAACTAACCTAACCTAACCTTGTACATTATCATCTAATGTGTAGGGAATCCGAACCCAGGTGCGAAAAGTGCCTTTCTGAACTCATTGTTAAGCACATATATTCTTCGAATACCCCACTTACTAGAACTCCCGAACAAAACCAAATATCAACACTACCTCCGAAAAAGAAGCATTGGCCCCGGACAAGAAAAAATAATAACATTCTCCATCAAGACAACCAAATTCATAGCGAGCATACAGACAGTATAATATTATAACATTATACATCATATAAGACAACAGATCAACGATACTACACTACCAAAAATATAAAAAGTAATGTTGTAAGCTTTTATTTGAAGCCTTAATAATAATAATAAATTAATATATAATATCTCAACCTTAGTTCTAAATTAATGAATTTACCACTATAATATAAATACATAATATAATATAATATAGCATAATAAAACACAAATACTTACTATTACTATATTTTTGCATCCAATTTGATTTTGAGCAGAACATGGTGACTTGTTGAGTGTGGACTCAATGTAGGTATTGCACAACTAAACTTTGCATTCCAGAGAATTGGTTCTTGGTACTGACAAGTAATGATAAAATATAAATACTCATAACTTCTTGAAGAATAAATAAAATGAGAATATACCTATCACATATAGAAATATATTTTCACATATTTTAACATGCACACATTTAATTGTGAGTGACATTATAAAAAATATCTACAGAATGTTGATCCCCTGTAAATAATATAATCTTTGAAGTCGTTACTTGCACCACACAATAAAAGAATTTTGAAATCAAATATTTTTCAGGCTTTTAAAATTAACTAACTAATACAGACACCATAAAAAATTACGCGTACTTTTGAATTTAGTTTAAATGACTTAATTGACATTGCGCTTAGTAATACAATAAATATAAAAAAAAAAAACTATTTTTAACAAAAAAAAGTGAAAAAAGCCGTTGGGGTCATAGATGAAGATTTAAATTGAACTACTACGGAGTTACGTAAGTGTCTTCAAAACTTTAAAATTTTAAAAATCTAAGCAGAAAAGAAATAATGAAATGTATTGTTTCATAATCAACAAGTAATTTTATTATTATTTTTTTTTTATAACTAATCATTTCCACAAAAAAATGTTCAAAGAACTTTTATATTCTAGCCGTATCTTAAAAGTTGGGACTACACATCAGATGAAGACGAACCAATTCCAAATATAAACTTGGTCTATCACTTATCAAATGCGCATAAAAATACATTATAAGCTAGCACATTTATCTGTGCCTTTAGGCAAATTCAAAATAAACAATCAAGATGTCACATAAAACTTCAGCTGAATTTTAAATTAAAATAATTTTTTTCTAAAATTATGTTGCATATCAAAGAAGAAAAAGATTTATCAAAAGACATTTTTGTACATATCCTAAATCTGTGTTATAGAAAGTTCTATGTTTTATATAATAAGGATAGTATGCATTGTTATAATCAATAATTGTTGGCTAAAAAAAAAATATATATATATATACAATAACTGGGCACTCTCTTTGGAACTTTTCAACTCTCTTGAGGTACATGATGAGAATAAGTTATTATAACCATATTTTGCATAATTTTTTCTCATAGTAATCAACAAGATGTCAAGTACCAGAATTAAAAATATTAAATATTTTTTCTTCGTGTATTTATGACTTAATAGTAAATACTACCTTAAGGTACCTCTGTATATAATATATAATAATATTATAATAACTCATATTTCGGTGACTTGGAATATTGGTAATTACTGATTATTAGGATTGAAGAAATGTAGCTCTACAAAATTACTAAATATGCATGCACTTATAAGCCTTATAATATGCACTAAACATTTTTGTCTAGAGGTTAATTTATAAATATAAATAGATTAAAAAATGATTAAAATAAGAATACCTAGTAATTAGGTACCTTCATAATTGAATTATATGTTATACCATGATCATGTAAATAAAAAAGTGGGTTTTAGGTAAATCTCTAGTTGAAATACAATTTTCAATGGTACAAACTATAAAATATAAAAATATTTAACTTAAGCTTAAAATATCACAATTTATTTTTATTTATTTAATTATTTATTTTTTCATATGTATCTATAGTAGGTATCATGTATTTGGCAATTAATTACTCATCAAAATCAAATGTATTTTGTATTTTAATATAATTTTGAAAGTATTGTGTAGTTTCCTGATTTAGTCTTACACTCTTATTAGTCTTATTATTGTTTATGTTGTAAAATGTATGAGTGTGTATAAAAATACCTATCTTTCTTGAAAACAATTTTATTTACCTATACTTGCTTCAGGTTTATTGTTTGTATTTTTTACACATTATAATTATTAACGGCGCGTCGGTGTTTATCTAAATTAGTTATAGGTAAAAAAAATATAATCAGTATACATCTATTCATGTTTCATTCTTTATGTTTATCATTGATATTTTTAAAATACAGCAGTTTTCGTCAGTTGATCACTTCAGGGAACTGGACAAATCTTAGGATAGAAACTCTGGTGTGAAATCGGGGAACGTCCATTTCCACCTTACAGACATACTACACGATAACAAGAGGATTTGAGGAACAGGACTGTCGGGCCAGGAAGCTGAGCCTGCAGGGGGTTCTCGTTGAGCTGTGACGACTACAATATACGCCCGACTGCTGTTCTGCCGACAGTATCCTCTCAACGGAGTAACAGGATGTGCGGTGCTCGACGGCGATGCTATGGCATGCAGCAGCAGCAGCCACTGCAGGAGCAGGATCAGCTATAAAAGAAGAGTCTGAAAATCAGACTTTCTGAAAGACCGCAATCGCCGGAAATGCTGCCCGCGTTCACGAGTTCGTTCTGTTGGCATGGTTGGGTGACACAGCTTGGTGGTTTGGCTTAAAAAGCTTGGGTGCAGACCGAAGTGTGCACTGTGCGTCGGACACGAAGATGGGGACTGCATGAGGAACTTTGGACTTGACGGTGAGACTGGTAGGAAGGTAATAAACTTAGTGGTGGCTGTTCTAAGATGATCGACATGGATTCAAAAAATTTGGTGACCTGCATATTATTAGGTAGTGGAAACTTCCTGTTATAATCGTATGCTGAAATTATGAAACAAAATTAACAATTTTGATTTTTTCACGATTTTTCGGCATTGTTATATGTTATGGTCAATAACACGCCTAGTTCATAATAGTAAATACTAAATAGTGTATACTTATAATTTACTTATTTTGGTATTCAATATTGGCAAATACTATTTAAATTAGACAATATTGCTTGTAACGCTTCTTAGTGACTTGCCACGTTTCTTGTTTTTTACCCCCTTCAGTTCCACCGTAATTTCCGTTAGTTCCTCCGTGATCAGGTCATCATATCCAGTTCCCACACACACTTGGGCACACGCACCTCGATCTGCAGTTTGACTCTCTCGTCCGTTTTGTCCGGCCCCTTGAGAAGAACTTGCCAGAACGAACACGGGCGGGTAGCATTTCCATTATAATATTATAGAATAATATGTTTTCTGTGGTCTTTCGATGGATGATCTTCAAACTCGTCCTGCTAATCCTGATCTTTTTCTCGTGTTATAGTGGCTGCTGCATGTGCCACTGCATGTCATATTTTATATTTATCGCCATCGAGCTCATCCTCCAACTCCACCGGCTGATCCGCTTTCGACTGCATTACTGCAGTACACCACGCCAAGCCGTCATCACACAGGCACAACGAGAACGTGACCCGGTCACCGCAAAGGTTCAGACCCCCCACCCCCTTATATTGGCTAAATGATATCCCGGTCCGACATTCCACCACTAGTCCTCTCGTTGTCCTTCTTACAGTATGTCTCTTTAAGTGCCACTCCAGTTCTATGGGAATGGACGTTCCCCGATGATCTACATAAAGACCAGGGTTTCTCTTTAAGTTTGTCCGATTTTGATTTTATAGTAGGTAGTTGCTGTAACTAATTAGTTTTCAAAACTTTAATGTAAATAAATTAATCTCGTTACTATGGTTCAAGATATTATATTTATATTATTCAGTGTATAGCATTCAAATGAGAATGTTATTAATTCAATTCAACCCACATGCATAAATTGTTGCAAATTTATTTATACCATATTAATGTTATAACTACCTTATAAGCTATAAAATTACTTTGTAATTAAGTATATTTGATGTTAGTATTGTGATTAAATTGGTTTATTTTACTATTAAATATTATTACCACAGTAAATTAGGTTCATTTTTGCAAAAAAAATTTAATTTAAAAAGTCATTGTGTATATAAAATATAACAATTTGCTCTAAAAGTTTCAAGTAGGTACCCAAGAATAATATTTTTAAATTACAACAAAATAACTTCAATCATTATTCTTGTTATTTTAACAATACATAATTTTGACCAAATTTAAACATAAAATAACTATCAAAAAAACCTGTGCGTTTATTTTTTACATTTATTGGTTTCAGGACTCACTACAATAGTCATGTGTGCAACTTTGTTTTAAATTCTTGATCCTTAGCTATAAAAGTTGAACAAATTATAAATATTTAATTATAAATATTTAACTACAAAATAATTTGTACATTTTCAATTTGATAAATCTTACCAATGTAGTTCAATATTTTTCGGATATTGTGACAATAAATCAGAAGTCTTGGATTAAATTTTGAAGCTTTTTGGCAAAACAAATAAAATGTCTTAGATATTCATAAAAAAAAAAAACTAAAAAAATTGAAGATTGAAAATGTCCATAAACAACTCAAAACGAGTCAACAGTTGTTAACTTTTGATCCCTTAAAGCACCAACTAGATTCACTTGCCTCCAGAAAAGATGCTGTTGACAAAAATAGAAGCATTTTTACTGTCCCAAAATGTGATGATAGACACAAAAAAAACACATCATTGTAAAAGCAATACATTCATCGCTCCTCTCAAAATTTTAAAGTTGTAGTATTGATGAAACGTTTTCTTATTGAATAACAACAAAAATAGTATGAATCCAAACAGAGAGCGTTGTCGATCATTTAAAAACACACCGAATGTGAAATGTGAATATTATTTGTATTGGGTATCTGTAAGCGGTTGCTGTAATCTATATGCTATCTATCGGTCATATTTTGTGCCATGACAATAAATTATCGATCTAAAAATATAAGTAATAAACAGAAAATGAATCTAGCAGACCAACCTCAAGTCCTTCTAGAAAAATGTACATTATATTATGATAAAAATGAAAAATAAATGTAATTCCAACAAAAATAATATGATAACCTAGATTGTAATTGTTAGTTTATAGAAATTACTTATTTTATTATCATTTGGTTGTACCATTACCTAACTATACACCAACTTATTAACTAATTAATTAAAACATGTATCAAAAAGTATAAAATGAAAGAAATATGCATTAAAATAAAAATAAAAACACCAAAATATGCATTTAAATGAAGAATACAATTATAAAAGTTGCTCAGTCTTACCATAAAAAGTATTTCTTACTCTGATATTTTCGCGATTGTGTAAAACAAGTATGAAAATGCTACTAGTCCACTGCCCTACTAATTATCATTAGGTATAAACGAATACTAAATTATTTCAAGCTATAAACCTTAAATTGTATTTATCTCTGATGACTTAATTATGACAAAACTGATTTTTCAAATACATTTATTAGAAAACGTTTTGAACTTCCATCCGAGTTTTGTCCCGTGCCACGGTGAAATAAAATAACAATAATTATTGCACTATACGAGTGACAACCAACTGATAATTATTATGTTTATAGTCAACCTAAAACAAAAATAATAACACTAGAATAATGAATGACATAAATAATAATAAAACACGTTAAACTTTAACACTGCCAAAAAAGGAAACGGGGTTTTTGGCAACACAAATTCGCATTTAATATTTTGGCTATGTTATTTTCGGGACGTCGTACGCACGATAATGTTAACACACGGTCACCGGTCATACACATACCTACATTAGGCTATTTATATATATATATATATAATATTGTATAATATTATAAATGTGTTTCCCCGGTTTACCGATGTAAATTATCGAGCCATTAACGGAAACCAATAATGGCAATATTTACGATGGGTCGGATTGTGCGAATAATGTGGTTCGGGAATTTATCTAACGTAGGTACCTATATAATTACGGTACGATCATTTTAACCTGAATCAGACAACACAGTTACCAAAAATTTAAATGCCCGTCCATATCATTCGTATTCAAGTGCACTCGTCGAAGACTCTAAAAATCTTTGAATATTCTAAAACTATTCACACACTTGGATATTGGAGACCACAAATTAATTCAAGTTCTTATTGTTGAACGTTCTAGAATATAAGTCAGTGCATCAGTTAAGTCAACTGCAGTACAGCCGTAATAGTAACAAGTTCGATTTAAGTTCGTGATTTTTGTGATATTTTATGGTGCTTAAGTTTTTAACTGAATATATAATTATATATCCCAGAAGCAAGTTATCCACAATACCACATCAAGCTAGTATATTTGGTATGCACTGTAAGCAGAACAACTACAAACACTGGGAAGAGTTCAAAACTTAATAGGTAATATTTATTTATTTTTTTTTTATAGATTTACAGTCTAAAGCATTTATTACTTTCAGGAGTAATGGGACGATAGAACCCCTAAAAAATTGTGAAAAAATAACTATTTAAGAGGTAAATGACGCGCAAGGTATATTTTAAACCTCGTTAGTAGATATAAATTTTTAAAGAAATATATTTCAAATTCTTACCTTTCTCTCAATAATCCACTAGTCTATTAAAAAGGTAAATATGACGATGATTGACAAATTTTATAACTAAATCAAATTAATATAACCTACTTTTAATTTTGAATATTTTTATCATGTCCTGTCTTACTTGTTAGATAATTATCAAGTGTATTAAAAAAAACCTAAAGAGTAAAAATTATATGAAGATTAAAAAAATATAATAACTAGAAAAAATGTTTTCGGAAGACCTAGGGAGGGGGGGTCTCCTAGGTAACCCTAATAGGACAACATTGAGAATCAACTATTAATATTATCTGTGAAGGAAATTAATTCATATGTCTCCCAAATGAAGTCGGGAATCATTTAATACATTCCCGAGTTTAGGGAATAATCTCGCGCATATCAAAGCATTTCAATTGGCCATCGCCCATTTGCGCCCAAAAAAATTGATAAGTTTTCAGTCTTATTAGAACCATATGAATGCTTGATAGGTAGTACGTGTTTGATTATTTTTTAACTATTAAATTAATTTTCTTTTTTGGTTGTCTTTGGCCGACTCTACTGTTCTTTATAACATTACCTAGGTAACATATTATTCTAGATACATGCTCACATATTTCAAACAGTATTAGTATAAACTATTTTCATAACTATAGGACTTCTGGCTTTAGATCCCAGCTTAGGTATACAGCATTTTAGCTGGTATTTGATACCTCATTTAATAACTTTTTTTTATTCAGTGGTATGCCGTTTAAATTGACAGTACCTATAGAATGACAACAAAAAATACATTAAAAACTTTTTCTAAAACATCGTTTTCTAAAATGTGACATAAATATATCTCAAATTCTTAAAATACTTGCATCTGTAACTAGATACTTTTTGAATTAAAATATCTGTATCCATATTGTACTTTCACATTATCTTAGAGCTTTGCAAATTCATATTGTGTTGAACTCGTATATAAAGTAAAATATTGTATGTTTTTAATACTTAGGTACTATATTTACTATTTAGTATATGCTTTAAGACCATCATTTAGTTTTAATTTTTCAAATGTGTTTTGTAACTAAAAACAATTAACAGCTATATATTTCTTGAGTACCTACATGTATTCTTTGTCTTCCATAAGTCCATACCTGAAGCTCTGACCAGATTACAAACCAAACACTAAAGTCTCCTTCTTCGACCTGTATCTATACCTTTTGGTTTTTATAGCTGTATTCTGTACAAACTACAAATATAATACTATGTGTTGCTTAAGAATGTATACAAAATGTACGTGATACTTGGTCCTTATTGTATTTGTATTTTTAATAGAGCTTTTACCGTAAAAATATCTTATCAACCGTATCAAGCGTAACTATTCAAATGTCAATAAAGTCAGTATCTATACCGATTATGCGCCGTACATTAAATATACTATACCGTCAAATTCGATTATTTCAATCATACCACATCGTCGTGTGACGCATTATGTAAAATATCGACTTTTTATTTACAATCCTGTCTTCAAAAACAGACAAAATCATTCACTTGTCGGCTCTCAATATAATCGAAAACTATTTTCTTATTATTACCAAATTGAGTTTTAGGATAAGTTCCCGTATCGGATTGACATCAAACGTTGTGGACACAAATTGTCGCTTCTGCTGAGGTTGTCAAGTCTTACAATATAAAATACCTAAATGATCATTTTACGTACCTACCTATATCTACATCATAATAGAATAATATCACAATAGGTAGTTAGGTATACATTATTGATTATTCCTATTTCAAAGTATGCACTACGTAGTGCATATTAAATTATATTGTTATTTATGTAATGTTGTGTACTATTACCAAAAAGTGGGAACCTACCTATAATATATTATAAACATATTCAATTATACTTACTGCTTACATTAGTATGCACGAGTACATGACTCTGATGTAATGGAGCACATAACAATACAACTATTGTCGTCAACTACAGCGACTCGATATCTCGAATTTTTTCTGTGTCCCTCGAGTTTCGACAGAGCGAGAGTAATGATAAATACAGTAATGTATATTGTATTTATTTTATTCGTGGGAATAAACGATAACTGGATGACCACATACTATCTATCAACAAATTGCTATTAATATGGATTATATTTATGTGAGCTGATACAAGAATATGGGTAATGTATATTATATAGGTTGTATAATTTGATGCCGTTAAATTGCATCACACCTATGTAGTTATCCAATTTATATAAATGGAAATGCATTCCGGTTAGTTCGGGCTAAAATGAGCAATTATCAGATTACGACCCACGATAATATTTTATTTTAATTAATCTTACACATTGTAGTCATGATTTAGATTATTCATGAAATAAATACAATTGTATGTGTATACTAATATCTAATATATAATATTACCATCAGTTCAATTTTTCTTTTGTATTGACGTGTCGTCTCGTAAGCCCAAATTATATAATTGTTTAATATTTGTTTAATATTTAGGTGTTGTGGCATTTGTGTGCAATATAATTATATTATTATACATGAATCATGATACTATCTATACAAACATAATAATTATTACTCTTATAGTTATGTAGTTACTTATTATATTATACGTATTATTGGTACATTATTTTTATATTAGTACAGCGTCGACTTTATAATGTGTATTCCAATGGTATTATGTATTATGTAAGTGCTATTCAAATAATGCCGATATGTTGTATTCATTTTAATTTTAAAATTTGATAATTAAGTTAGAACTTTTATTACAATACATTATTATACATCCACATTCCTAACCTATACATGTATACTAGATACTAAAAGTCTAGAATTATGTGTTAAATACATTGTACGTAATACTAAATACTATTGATTAATCTATAGTATTTGGTACTACCAATAATAACAATATTCTTGACTTCTGAATTATCTATTATTATTTTTTTTAATTCATTAATATTGAAATAATAACGACAGTTGATTATACTTATGCTATTATAGTGAGTTTCTTTTACAACTGTAATAACATTCTTTGTACTTATAATGCATTATACCTACCTACATACTTATTATGTACTCAGCAACCAAATTTAATCAATTTAATATTAACAAAGACATAGAATAATAAATTATGTTAAGTCGTTAAAAGTTAATGGTGGCGATATGGAATAAAGATCATGATTATTTTTAAGTTTGTTCAAAAGAAGTCAAAGTTTTCCACTGTGGTTATAAAAAAGGTTTTTGAAAGTTTTATTCACGCTTTTTATTTGACTTGGATATTCAAGGAGAGGAAAAATATTTCAAAAGAAGATGAAAAAAATATAATATATAAAATCAACGGAAGCTCCGAGGAGACCACGCTCGCAGTACACACTATCTTGAAAAAAAAAAAAAACGTAAGTCCACTTGAATATCTGACGCGGAACGACGGTCGCAATTGCGGGTCGTATACTATAAAATATAATATATTTATATAAATATATATATATATATATATATTTATTTTTTACGTATTATAATAATCATGCTGCAGTCTCCGTATCGTGCATGCAACCAGTTTCCAATGGACGATTGCTCGCAGGTGTATAGTTTGTTTGCTCGTTAAATAACGGGCAGCAGTCCACACTATATCCTCGCAGCGAACGAACGCTTTTTATGGGACTCGAGATAAAAAATAAAAAAAGAAGAAAAATAAATAAAAAGCGCGCGACAAAAAAAAATAAAAATAAAAACGGTGGAAGGTAAAGATTAGGTTTTCGAAACTCCTTAGATATATACAACTAATATACAACGTGTATATATATATACATATTATATACATGCGTAGCCACCGGTGTTTGTTAATGTCTTTTATCGAGAGGAAACACACACGCTCCGGTGAAATTTTACACGGAAAATAATATACACGGCGCGTTGTTCAGTGCACATGTGTGCGAGTTCCTGTGTAGGTACGAGAAGGAGAGACTATAAGCGTAAGAATTTCGAGAGGTATATTAATAATATTACGTTATTATTATTATAATACAACAGCGTGTATATGTGTATAAATGTATTACGCAATATGCATGTGTGTGTGTGTTTGTGAGTGTGTACAAAATTTCAAAAGCATCGAATATAAGAATCGCGAGTAAAATTAGTCGGTAGTGTATAGGTTGTGGCGTGTGGGCAGGGACGGGCTGGGGTGTCTCGATATAACACGACAAGCGCTATTTTTTTCGTATCGAGCGGCGCGACTCGCAAAAGTCTCATCGTAGTATACGCGAGTCCGAAGGGAAATCTTTTATTATTATTACTATTATTTTTATTTTTCGTCAGCATTAACATTTTTATGGGACGAAAAACGGAACGACAAAAAAAAACCGAATTTTGACATTATATATATTGTATAAATAATTATTTATAGGGATAAAATAATGTTATTACGGTATGAAAAAAAAAAACAAAAAAAAACGGAATTGAAGTAATCCGATAAACAAATATAATATTGTTTACAGAAGTAAATGGCGCATTGTTTTTACTATTTCACGTGTATTGTGCGAGAATTATGAAATTATTACAAAAATACAGAACAAACATAATATAATATAATAATAATAAAATACCGGTACACATCTATTGTCACGCATTTCTATACGAATATACGATCATAATCGCACGTAATTGGTGTAATTTATTTCTGAAATCAATTATTCATCACACACATACACACACGCACACAAACGAAATAAATTAAAAACGTAATTTGTGTGTATTGTACTACAGTGTGCGTCCAAATATATCAAATAGCCATAATATTTTTGCACACACAATATTATTGCACGCATATATATGCGAAAAGAAAGAAAAAATAACCGAACCAGTGGTATTTGGAAAATTATTTTATTTTGTTATTTTTAATTTTGTGACATTATTCGAAACAAGTGAAACAATATCCCGGAGAAGAAAGCTGTAAATTATGTTCATGGTAAAAAAACAGTAAGGACAATTACAATAATAGAACAGTCATTTTTCAAGAGAAAACAAAAAAAAAATTTTTATGAAGTTCTAAAATAATTCTCACGTAAAACTTTCAGGGGTTTTCTCCACAGTTGAAATTATTATGACTCTTCGCATTTAATATATTATATATTTATATATTTTATGTAAGGTATATTATTGAATTGTTGGTCTGCATCAACTAAAAAATATGCATTTTACACTTACATAACGTTATTTAGTTATTGAAATTAAATATAATAAGCAAAATAGTTTACGACTTTATAAAAGGTAAGCAGCTATGAGTCTTGTGTACTTAATCATTTTGGATAAAACAGTTGATCATCTTACCAATTAAGGTTTCGTATTTTCTTAATGCTTTCATTGTGACGGTACAGTATACTCGTATTCCCTTGATACGTCATGTTACTTTCTGTATTCCTACACAACCCACTGTTCTCGTTTTTGTGACATGAAACAAAAGTAACGTAATTAACTCGGTGAGAAACCTTTGAAAGAGTTTAAAAATATAAGTTTTAATTTCATAAATTAAAAAACCAACCACCACACACCTTAAATACAAAAAAAAAACAACATATTTTGTTTGCTCAATTAATTCCTCCAATTTGTTAAAAAAATATTTAATTATTTAAAATAACAAAAGATTGTTCGCTCGGACTGAACGTTTTAGACGATAAAGCCAAATCACCATTAATAATAATAATTGAAAAACGTATTATTTATTACAATACACCAGCTGCTTGCGTGTGTAGCGTCTAGGTTAGTGTACAGGTTATACCCCCGGGTGAAGAGAATAAATGATATAATTGATTAATAATATTAAATACAACAAAGACTTTGTATCCTTTGGCGGGTTTCATATTATTCCGACAAGATTTTGTTATAGTTTTATAGGGATTATTTGTAAAGAACAAACAATAATGAATTATAAATAACTATGAAACAAAACAAAAAAATATAAAAAGTAAATAAGAAAGAAAGAAAGAAATGAAACTTGAATGTTCCATTACACGGAAACGTCATTAAAAATAACTCGACCATTAACTTTAGGCTTAATGTCAAAGTGGATTTATAAAGACGTGTGCACCTCAATGTTGATTGTTGATTCAGTACATTTGGCTGCACTCGAGTCTAAACCACCATTGTTGACATGCGTATCTATATAATAATATGTCCCGTTGTTTTATTAAATGGCAACTGAGTTTACTAAGCCGAGAGTTGTATGTTATTGTTGAGCATGTAATAATATCTGGCGCCAACCGGAAGACGATTTGTGGACGAGAATCGCTCTTGGATCCTTAATCTGACCCCGATACGTAGGAAAACTCTTTAGACGTCCCATCGACAGCTTATCAAAATGTCCGATGATGACGTCTTATAATTCTTTCCGGAAAATTCAAACGTCTCAAGTACTCTCGAACAAAGAAATTAAGATTACAAATAAATAAACAAAGCACGCGAATTGATTTGATTTACCTATAGTCTGTAGATGTATTGTAAACACTTAAGTACAATTAATCATTCTCGTTTATCGCATTTGCAGGGCGAGCAGAAACAAAAACAATTATTTACCATAAATGTATACATTCAAACTAGTTCCAACAAGGCTTTTCAAACGATTATACTTGTCTTAGACTCGCCGTCCAAGCCGTAGATATTCAGTTGCTCGCCATCCACCCTAAAACTATTAACCAACTTTGAACTAAATATTATAAACGAATTTCAATACATACCGCAGTTGTGTAATTCTGTTCAAAACAAATTTTTTTATTGACATTTTTTTTATATTTTATGTATTGATTTATAATATTTTTTTAACTCAACATTCTGCACTTGGAAAGTACCAATAGATAATTAATTATAATAGTCACAACTCATAGTGGTAAATATTAAATAGGTACTTGCAATTTTTTTTATTCGGCTTTCTTGTTTTTAGTTTATAATTCATACTTCCACTATTTCATTTTCTATATTAAATATTTGGATTTTTGACTGGACTTATCTACTTTATTGACATTTTGTCCCGAGGCACTATAGGTACCTAGTCTACTTTACTGTTTTGGATTTTGAAATATTAAACACGATAATGTCATTGTTTCATAATATATGATAAGTTATTATGAAGTGAAAACTATTTACCATAGGGCACGGCATACGCTTACATAATATAATATTTCTTTAAGAGGATGCTACCCATACATTTATTGTCTCCGTTCTACTCCCGTATGACATAGAACATTTTGTTCACTAGTTTCAATGATGTGCTGTTAGTTGTAATACCAAAGAGAATTTAACCTATCATCAAACTTTGAGATATTTTTAACATTATCTGTGTTTAAGAGTTGACGTTTTTTTTGATACTTTCATTTTGATATAATATGTCTTTTAAGTTTGTAATACTCTACAATTTCTCATACTCCTACATCTTACTTGAGAATGAAAATATCGAAAATTTGCTATGTCGTAAGTTGGTAAGACGGAGAGTACAAACGCATGGGTAGCGTCCTCTTTACTTGTTTATGAGTGTAGGAAATTTACTATTTGGAACAGATTGCTGAGTTTTATAATTGAATTCATAAGAACTCATGGCTCATAAATATATGTCTGATTATTTTATTTTCCCTGCAGACATTCGTTAAGTCAATTGCACTTTTGGTATTCTCCAATTTGTGTTCTACTGTTTAATAGACCAATGCCTGGTATAGGTAGGTATCTGTAATATGCGAATATCAATTACGCTTGTCATAGCTAACATAATGTAATATAGTACCTATTATTATTTATAATAAAACATATTATTATTATCACACGGAAACAATCGATTCAAAACACTCGATCGGGGCTGTCCGCTGCAGTGAGTTAGAGATTTTGCGTTCGAATGAACAGATTTTGTCTAATGTGTATAGGTAGTTCGACGTGTGTGGTGGTGCCGTCGTTCGGGGCGGTTGGACATGGAGTAGAGGAGGTAGAGACGAGTCTATAATAATATATTGTATTATATTATAGTGCTGTGTAGTCGAAATATTAGTCGCCATATTAATATATATTATGTTTACGAGCGCAAAAAAGGCGGCTGCTGTAGTTGTATACATGCCACAGCAATGGGTCTTTCGATCGATCTTATGTTTCGCCTTCGATCCGGGACAGATGGGGTCGTCACTCGTGGATCGTGAAATCAATCGGTACAACGATTTTAGGTCTGCTTCACCTTTTACACAATATACAGGTACGCATACAGCTGAGTGCGTACCTTTTTTTCTACTCGCGTATTATTATTATTTTTATTCTGTCCGTTTTCGTTTCGTCGGGATTCTGCTCGCCCAACCGGTTTCGAGACGAACGCCGACGACCGACCGCACGTCGTCGTCGTATACCTATATATAATAATATAATACACACATTGGTACCCACTCTTTGCTATCTGCAGCTGCCTCCAATGTGTACGCACACAATATACACACCACACCACGCGCCCGTGTAGATACGATATTTATTATATTATTCATGTGCGTGCGCGTTAAAAGGCACGCTTTGGGTGTGCCCAGTTTTTCTACCGTCGAGTGTCGAGATAATGCACCGTGGCAGACGGGCGAGGACATCGTAGAGACGCAAATATGAAAAAAAATATCCTATGTGCCATCAAAACGTCCTAAACATATACACCAGCGAAGTACCATTATAAAATATATAGGGACTACACTGCGGCGGGCATACTCCCTCCGGCGAAGACGGATTATTTATTTTCGATTTCCTGCACTCTGTGCACGTGTAAATAATTTACAGTGTGGAGGTAAACCCATCCACGAATATATTATTATTTTCCCTACGAGAAACTAATTATATTTTATCGAATGTATTGATCCTCGAGTCTTCGTCGTCGTCGTCCCCTAACATATTTTTTCAGCAAACCCCTAGTTTGAATTTGGATTTCATCAATATTCGATTTTGGAACTAAACTGCCTAGGTAAAAGGTATGTGTTTGATAACATCACCATTAGTAACAAGCGTAAATCGTGTCGATTGTGCGCTTACGGAGCGGCCGCCGATCCGCCGTAATAGTTTATTTGTGTGATATGCGCAACGAACGTAAAATGATAATATCTACATTCTACTTGTTCCACAAGTAGATAATATATTATGCCATAGATTATACTAACGTGTGGTGATTGGCCACCAACAAAACTCGTGTCTGGTCATTGGTCTTATTTTGAATTCGGGCCTAAAATCGTGTACATTTATTTTAATGAATTGTAATTTATACTCCATGGATAAATTCGTTTTAGTTGGACCAGCGCAGTACACAATATTGTTATTTCAGAGGAAGGCACACCTACACAATTAATCCAACACCTATCGTACAACACTCACACTTATTGTAAAGATTATTTTATAAGCTGTGTAAATTAAAAAGTTTAAAAAAAGTGTATTAAGGTTCGTTTCCTCTCAAAAAAAAACCATGTTTGGAACACGATTCCACTCTTTCTGGTACAATGCGACACATATCGGTATACCTAACAATATAGTAATCTCTATATTATGCATTATTCATTCTGATGTTAAAAATTAATAAATACTCTGCCTGTTTTCAGAGTCAACAATTAGCGTGACGGTAAATTAATTTGTGTGCGTTGATCAATTTTTATTAATTTGACGATGGTGACTTAATAATTATCAGATTAATTAATTTATCCAGTGCAAATACAATGTGCGACGGTAACATTGTGTAAGGACTATTTCAATCAGGGAATGTCTCTCTTTGGTATTATAAATCAGCAAAATGTGGCAACACGTTGACACTATTGAATATAAAAACTGAAATACATTTTAATTACTGAACTGATTGATTACAAATTCATTACAAACTACAGTCCTGCTACAGAGTCTACATTATAAATTTACGAGAGATGACAAATAGTATGTTTTAAAAATTATAATACCTACATAAGCTTAAATATTTATTAAATACCTATACGGCTCTACCTATTATTATTTTGGAAAATTGAATCATTTTTTGACTTTTCTATGACATTATAGTATGCGTTATGTCATTTAGTTGATAAAAAAATTGAATTAAAATCCTCAAATCCTGGTGCATTTTCAATGTTCGTATCTGTCATTTGAATGGAAGCCGACGACCGCGACGGTGCCGAAGCAGCAATTCGAAACTGCGCAAAGTCTGTGTGTACAAGTTACACTACGTCATAGCTACCTATATAAGATAGTAAATGTTCTTAATGCAAAACAACGACTGAAGAATTTATCTACGAAACTAACTGTTTATCAAATTTACAGAGTGACAGCAGTAACGAAAAATCATCAATAATATAAAATGCTATCAGTAGTTCTGTACAATATAATATTATTGTATATAATTTTAGTACACACCTATAATTTTGACGCATTAAATATATTATATACAAATTAAATGCTCAGGATACGACGTATACAAATATGCACATTTAAGACAGGTAGATACTTAAAAGTTAGGTACATTTGTTTTATAACCGTAAGTACTTCACGGTATAGCTGCTGTCTGCTGCTGCGTATGTAAGATTCGATAATATATCTTCTATTTATAATATATGTTATACGTTTCATGTTGGAAATGATAAATTGCAATAAACAAATCTCCGATAGCATCGACGAATACGAAAATATAAATTTGAAAAATAAGAATTATCTGATTATCTGCAATATCTCAACAATATAATTTAATAAAATAAACTACATCGTAAATCATAATATTATAATAATAATATATACACATATTATAATATAGATTAACGTTAAAATTATACTAGTTTACATAACAGTTAAAATAATATTGAATGTGTATGTCTTTAAAGTTGTTTAAATTTGAAGAAAAAAAGTATCAAACATATCATATTCGCATGTTAATTGTTATTGATATGAAGTGTAAACAAATCTATTTATATTATTAAAAATAATGGATTCTAGGTGTACAGAAAACCAATAATATAATAATTTATGTCAATATTCGTTAAGTATACAATTTGCCTATCTAATTTTGAAAATATTTAATAACAATAAAAAACAACGTTCAATTACAATTAACAGCCGCATTCAGTTTAATTATGAGAACAAAAAAAAATTGTTTCAAAATAATGTAGGCCGTAAATTAGCTGCCTGTATAATTGTTTATATTTATTACATGTGAATATTTTTTATTAATGTTTATCGGAAAGAGCAATAATTCGTTTTTTTGATTTTTATGACACAATGATACACACCACAGTAAAATTATTGTCACCGACCTAATAGTTACAATTATTATTATGACTGGCAAGCCGCGAGAGAATGTTCAAATTATATTCCAAATATATTTTGTCCAATATTTGTTTTGTGGGCCTAACACTGGATTGTAATTTACTGTGATGTAGGTATACTTACACAAAAATGAAAATAAATAGAAAATTTGATCCCGAAGCATATTATATACTATACAGGTATATAATATACATTGAAGTAAAATAGTCAAATAAGAAAACCGTATAATATTATATGGTAGTGTTATCACGTCTTATCGTTCCCCTTTTTTATTCTATGTGTATTTACACTCACAGTATTTACTGTTCACTTTACGGTTTATATTACATACTCGTATATTATATAAATTATACATACAAGCTTTAACCACATTGAGTTAGCCTTATCGGAATCCCCCCCCCCCCCCCCCCCGTACATCCTGTTTATACACAGCTGTATTATATAATTACATATTTTCCAGGACGGCATTAGTTAATATTTATGAGGTAAGTAAAATTGACGACTAACTCAATAAAACTGGCTTCGAATTGTTTTTTAGATGAAAAAATATACAATGTGTATTTAAAAAAAAAACTATGTGTATTTTTTATTAGTTTCTGAGATTTCAGAATACTAAAATAATATAATAGGTACAACACGATTCTAGTATTCAGAATTTTGTGTACCTATCTATTACTATTATTATTTGTCGTCATAAAATCTCTTATTTCCTTTTAATAAATGTGTTTTATCATATAATTGTTTTAATTATTTTTTTTTGTTCTTGTTGTTTTATTGTAATATTTACTAATAAAAATGTATTTAATGTAAACTAAACAACAATACCCACTTTAGTTAATCTTGTGGTTTAAATACGTAAATATATTTTTACTCTAAAGTTAAATTTAAGTTGTATTTAAAAATTTGATGTCAATGATAATTATAGTTATGAGATATTTAATAATTATTATTTTTATTTTTATTAAATTATTAAAACGGTTTTTTTTTTCAAACGTATTTATTTATTTTTGCTATATGGTTTAAATGCAGTTAAATGCATACAATTAAGAACAATTTTAGGCAGACTTAAGAAAAACCTATTTGGGTACAAGTATTTAAAAACATTACAATATGTGTTTTTTAAAATATTTTTTCAAAGCACCTACCAGCGTAATTATATAATCAAAGAGAAATTATAAAATATTTTTTTTTCTTAATGTATACTATTTCAATTCAATAACAAAAAACAAATTTTAAATGGATACAGGCATCATATTATAAGTCATAAAGCTTCAATAACAAATAATACAAATTTGTTAAAAGCTTTATTTGTATATACATAGGTTTATATACCTAGGTACATAGTTTAAAATGTACAGATAATCATTTTAAGAGACGCAAGCCATCCATTTAATTCAAAATACTATTATAGTAGTATACTTTAACAATTTTCTATCACCCATCGATTTTTATAATACAATTGAAAATACCTTTACGGAGAAACATTTCTAATGTTCATTCAACGAATGAAATATTTTTTGTTATTGTGACTTATACTCAACTAAACTATCAAATACGGGAAACAGATGGGAAATTTATTGTTACACAAAAGCGTATGGGCAGTACACAATTGTCAACAAATTGAATACCAAAAAACTAGTAAATTATCTTTTTATTACTATTCTTTCCAAGTTTGAATACTGAGATGATTTTTCTTAAATGGTTTTAAATTTAAAAAAATGTCAAATGAGCTTGTTAAGGACTTAAGGTCCACGTGAAGGTATCATGATCAGATGCGCAATTAGCTCATACATCTCGTTTTTGGTGGTCGGGGGAATCATATTATTAACCAAATGTGACCCACGGGAGCAACCTCATATAGCCATACCATATAATATTATATACATTATACACTAGATAAGTGTCCCCCTGTCGAAGGTATGTGGACATTGGGTAGTATCTGCCTTGTCTTTATAATATGGGTCAGGGTAATATTACGCGTCTTCTGAAATTAATAAAGCTATAAAGGTCGTTTTCACTTGAGAAAAACTGAAATAAAGTCGTAAGTAGGTACCTATACCTGCTATTACCTACCAATAATATCTAAAAGATGCTTGGTGTAGAGTGGTGGTCGGCTTCAGTCACAAAAACGTGTTCTGAATTCAAGCATGACCTGGTTTCATTATTCTTAGACCACCCACCTAATTTTGCTACTGATCGTAGACCGAGGATATGATGTTAATAGTGAGGAAATGGTTAACTATGTTATCAAAGGGACACATTTATGACGGATCATCACTATTCGCCTAGTATGTAACCTATAATCATTATCTATGGAATTATTATCTATTGAATTTAATATTTTAATAGAAATTCGTATTCAACTGAAAACCATATTTTAATAACTGTTTGTTGTGTAGAACGTCGTCGACATTGTGACAAAGAGTAAACAAATGTTTCTGTAAGTGAGCAGGGGTCGTATTAAACTCACTTTAACTTCAGTCCTGTTACTTTTAGATATTACAAAAGAACGGTGATGTATATTATAATTTAACCTGGTAACCATGTTCGTACATATAACCCGTCTTGTACGTACATTGTACGCCCTTTACTTTGATAATGAAATAGGTAGGTACGTCAAAACATCATATTATGTTTCAGAAATACCAAACTAGTTTAGATTGGGTTTACGTTGAATCTAGTATGGTATTTCCGAAACACGCTTTGTGCATATTAATTTTACTTTAATTAACAATATGATTAATTATACGAGTATCTACCTGCGTATAGTATAATATCTATAGAACGTAATAATATGACGCCACTGTAGACAATATAATATGTCATCCAAAAAATAGACAAACTCATTTTCTTGGTCAACCTTTTTCAATTATAAAAACAAATATTTTGCATTACAAATATACGTATAGTAAGTTATGATGTCAACAGATTATTCTTCAATTTATTTTAAGTTTTTAATTGGAGGGTACCATCGCTGGATGATTTCCCTCATATTTTACTTCATGTGTTATTTTTATCATGTATGTAGTGTTATGTCAGTCATCTTTTTTACTCCGCCGATATATATTCAGTTGCTTTGGTAAATATTCTACAGTTGGTAGCTATAGCCTATAAGTAGCTATTTGTGGAGCGAATTATTGTATTGCACCAATATTATTTTAAATCATCCTTAGGTATGTATATATTATAAGATCATTGTGGCATAGTATTAGGTATACAAACTTTAATGTTTGGTATTTTATTCATAAGATCGTAAAGGTTTCTAAAACTAGCAAGACTAGTGAATCGCGTAGATTCCATACAAATACACAATAAGCAAGTAAATTGAAGAGGTACCCTTTTCATGATTTGGATAGTATTTTACTCATCTAAAGACTAAAATGTATATAATAATATTATACACTACGGCACTACGACTACAAGTCTATTAATATCAAAACTGTAAATATTTCAAGATTTAATCAAGATGCAACATTAAGAAAATGTTTTTAGAATGATGATGAGTTATTATTAAACTGCATTATGATTGTAAAAATCCATAGATTATAAAATTGGTGATTATTATAAACAACGGTAATACGCTGTACATAATATACAGACATTCGATATGTAAACGTAACTATTACAACAATAAACATGCTCGTCGCGTGCGGCACTTAAAAAATATATGTATAATAAATAATAATATAACATTTGGCACGTACAAGCCATAAAGAAACAGTATATATCGTATGTACGCCATCAAAACATTATGCGGTGTGATTTACTGATTGAAGATTCCGCTGGAGGAGAGACAAAATTGGGCTATTCGAAAAGTAAATGAAAAAAAAAATATCACTTACGTTATACGAATAGGTGCCTATCCGTTATACAATCGCAAACCACGACGATATTACTAATATAATATTATTCTAATGCCATGATATAGGTTATTTATACTTACGAGTCAAAAATGTTCGTTTCACTCCCGGATAAAATTGGCTGGTGGGTAACGAAATCTCAGCAATTTTATAACACAAAGTTCAGACGATCCTCTATAGTCTATATTTTGATTATAACATGATTATATTTTACTATTCTATTTACAATTTAAATGTGTAGATATATGCTATACTGTTGACTACGATTAGTAAAAGTTAAATATAGGTACAGTTTCCTGGTATAGGTACACAAAGGACGCGTGCTGTGATTGGGAGTGATGTGTTTGAAATTTTGATCATCTCGTAGAAAACTTGAAAATTCTTATAATATGCATGTACCTAGGTGTATTATATTATGTTTAATTTGTATAAATAATAGGCCCATACTCCCGTCGTTGCTTGACCATGGTTAATTTTTTATGAGCTCCCAGTGCATTTTTTACCATTATTTTTGATAGTTGTATGCAATTTATACACGGAACATAATTTATATGGAGGCCGCACAGTAAAATTTGAGTATCAAAGTGCGACTTTATTCAAATAATAAATGTACTGACGAACTCCAGCCACGTACCTATAGCAGTACTCTATAGTCTAAATATAATTTTGTACTTATAAAACACCTACTCATATATGTTTCTATTACAAAATATTATATATTACTTACTATATGGGTATACCGCAATATGTATCGATTGTGACTGGCTAAATGTGCTTTCAGAGTATATTAATTTACGGTACTTTAACTCATTATTATGATTTATGAATAATTTTTAATAATATAATTTGTTATTATATTATAATTTGAATGAAATACAAAATGTGTGGAATGAACGAAAATACGTAAAGTTTCGAATTTGTCAATGAATTATCACGCAATATATACAATATTAATATCTAATCATGCTTATTTGTTGTTCTATGTTAATCAAACAATTAATATCTACGAATTCCTTTATAGTTATGTTTCGTGTAATCAAAGTCGGAGGTGGATTTCAAAATTTTCAACATCAAAATCTTTGACAAAATTTGTTTTTAGATTTAGAAAAACCATATTTTAAGAATTTTTCCCGACTCTACAGGGTATATAATGTGGAACACATTAACAATAATGCATGAACACAAACATAGTGCATGACATAATGCAAACATTATGTAGGTACCTAATGCTAAAAGTTTTTTTTTATTAAAACTTTCCGTGTGTAACTATTATAGTTCGATAATTACAATTAATACAGATGATGTATAATATTATCAGTAATTGGTACGAAAATTAAATAGTGGCTTGAGCAGAATTTTTTGTTTATTATTATTTGACAGTTAATTATATTTTAATCATTACTTTTTTTATATTAACAAGTTACAATAGCAGGTAATGAGTATAGTATACTAGTAACTAGATATTAAATGATATATAGTAGAATATTTTTAATTTATGGACTTATGGTTACCATTATAAATCTGTTAAACATGGTAGTCGTAAAACTGAAGCTGTTGATAAAAATCTAAAAATATGTAGATACCTATAGTAGGATAGAAACCACTGAACTGGAAATTGTATTATTCATGAAAAGTCGACGAAGGGAGGTTTTATATGTAAGAGATATAATATTATGTTGAAATAACTTCTTTAACTTTAATAATAGACTTAACATAATTTTCTAAAGCGGATGCCAGATCTCATTGTAATTCTATATAATACAGTTTTTTTAAGTTTTAAATTCTAAAAGAAAGATTACTAAATAACTTCATTGTTTGAAAATGGATGAGATGCATTTTGTTCCTTATTAAATTTCCCGATCTTTGTCTTAAGATCGAATCAGGGAAAAATAAAAGATAATAAATCAAAATTAGCCCGATTAGTGTTTGTTAAAAATTTATATATAATATAGGTAATACGCTTAAAAATAATAAAAATGCAATAATTCACAGTTTTAAGTGTGTTGTTATTAAAATAGAGTTTATTTTAACTGGTTTTTGTCCGCAACCGTTGTGAGTTTTTAAATATTATACACATATATCATTTTTTTTAACAGAGCGACAAAAAAAACGTATACAATTAAACATCAAAGTAAAAAAAAATAAACAATATTACATTATTGTGCTATGAAACCCTGTATTATGACCTAATTTATCTATATTTCAAAACATTTTAAAAATTTGTACACGAAATTAAACTGTTATTGCGGTGTTGTTTCGGTTACGTGACACGAAAGTCAAAGTACGATTTCGCACCTCAACTAGTTAGTCCCTATTCTCTCGTGATAAGAATATGACACCCTAAAAACGTCAGCTAAAGGGTTAAAATCCACGTCATAAAACTCGTTATAACATGTTAATTTTAACCTCTGGTCGTCATTTCGACAATTGAGAGGTTTTCTGTATTACTCTTTGTGGTTTCCTACATTGAAATTTTGCAGTTGGCATGATAACAATAAAAATAAAGAACTGTCGCCTGCGTGTTTGTAAGACTATTAAATTATGTACGGAGTGACGTAATCCTTAGGATTTTATCGGGATTTTGGCCGAACACACGTTGTAGAAGTGGTAGGTTGTGTATTAAAGTGTAATTTTTTTTTTAGATTCTCGCCAAAGAAAAAATAGTCTTTACACAAGAAATTTGTCAACGTGACCAGCTATTGTTAAGCTGTGGATAAAAAAAAAGTAATAATAATAATAAAATAAATATATGCCTTGGGCCATAAAAACTTGTTTCACGGCGAATCGGGTTTCAAAAAAAAAGATATTCTGTATGCGGTCGTACCCCACCTCGAGTGGCAGATGTTTGCTCGGTCCATCCCGTGCGCGAGTGTGTGTTAAAAGCTTATATACAGGTAAACAATCCATTAACGGCGACGACTTGGTGAGGGCATTCATCTTGAAACCGAACGCGCCATGTGTGTTCTCAAATACGAAATGCATTATAATTGTTTATACTGATGCAAATGCACCGCGCGTCGTCGGCTGTCCGAGTGGAACCTCTTCTATGCACACCGACGTAAACCCATATTACAATATATATATATACATCGTCATATTAAATTGTTATTATTACTGTATGCCGCCCATCATGGCTCAACTCATCATACTACATTGCCACTATATTTATCCGAATACGATTCCATCGACATTGGTAAACAGTGGCGCTGGACTAAAAGCCATCAGCCATCATCGTTGAAAACGGTATAAACTGAAATCGTAGATACCTAGGACAAAATATGCGAAAAACACATTTACGTAATTTGAAGTATTACAATATCATATTATTATCTGCAAGGTTATTGTATTCACAGATATACTATAATAATATACTAATATTTGCTTGCAGAATAATATGTAATATGTTATTTTTGGTTTTTGTTTATAATTATATAAATTGCACATCTCCTATTAATATTTCCTAGACATCTAGAGGGTCAATCTATTCTTATATATTTTAATTGTACTATTTTAATGTATACATGGCAGCTTTATTTTAATAGAATGATTTTTGATTGAAAATTCACCACCATGTCACATCAATATTTTTGTGTTACCTACTCTAGTGCATCAGTGATTATTATAATATGTTCAGATTTAAATTATAATATAACTATTATCAAGTATACCGACATCAAAGAGAATTTCATAGGAAAATAGTTAATATTCATTTTTAATTACCTGCAACAGGGTCAATAGTTCAAACAAGCGATGGTGGTTAATGCATATTGGTAGTATACGGTATATAATCGAATTTGAAATTGATATAATATCGTCAATAAATCTACGTTATCAGAGTAGTCGATGATCAAACACAGGAACGTATATGACACATCATTCATATTATATTATGATTTGATAACTACAGTTTTGATATATGTATAGGGCACATCGGATTTAGGCCAAAAGGGTTTCTAATTACAGGTACCTATACTGACATTGTGACATATCTTGTTGCATATTTGTTGCATAATAACTTTAAATACACACATTCTTGTTAAACTTTGTTTACTGACAAAAGCATACGGTACTTCAAGGTAATAATTGATAATATCATGAATACCTAATAATTATAAAGTTCAACGCATAAATCAAACAAAATATTTTCACACAAAGTACCTAATCAAACAGATTTAAATTAAACCTGCGACAACCACTGAAATTGTTTTTGAACAAATAAGTTATACCAATAGTAATTAGTGTGCAATTCTGTAGCACTAGTTTACACGGCATACTGCTAAAAAAAATTGTAAATAATAACGAAGAAGTTCTAACTTTTGCAATATTCTCGTGAGTTCGAGGATAATTTAGAACCTATTATAGTAAATTATTGTTGTGTTGTGCAAACCATTTTGTTAATATTTCATAAACTGTATTTAATTTTGTTATGAGAATGACAAATATATTATATATATACATAATATGTGGTACAAACGCGGTGCTTGCGTGGCATAGACCAAGGATATAATAATATCATATTTTTATTGACATTTTCGAGTTCACTATATCAGTATAATACAGATTATAGTACCTGTGTACTCTACACATATAATTTATTTAGTAGACTTGACATAATATTAATACCTATAATAATAATAATAATAATATGTGGTATCGCGTTTAAATGCTCGCGTGTACGGTGCACACAACCACGGTCGTCTCCGTTTGGTAACCGAGGTCCGGTTATTACAATAAACACTGAAAACACTATTTTTGCCGATCATTGCAGCGTGACCGTATATTATTCACGTTTGCGTGGTATAAGTAGAAACCTTTATTATAACATAGTTTAGTCACTGTATGGTTAGGCAAGGCATGCTCGAGCGGCGAATAAGGTACTATTGTACCGAGGTGTACCACTGCAGCTTACCGCTCGGATTATTCGTAGATGATTTTTTAATGTCGGTAGTACGTGTGTTATAGATACCCCACCGCTTCAGTCTTTGAAGCACCTGTAGGCAATATGTATGGTGCGTGTGGTTTATTTACATTCGTGCAACACCTCTCGCCATCATCGTTGGCTCGTTATCGACTTCGTATAATAATGTTGCTTCGGTAAAAATGTACACCGTGATGATAATGATATTAAACTTACGGAAACCGATCACTTTTGACAGGCCATCCAACCGGGCAAGCTGTACCCGCGATTCGTGGAATATCGGTCCTGACACATACCTAAAAAGAGTTTCGAATTCTCGCTTTCTACCTAAAGGATTTCAGAACATTTCTATGTAAACTCGTGCCCGTGGAATATTGGGACTCATTAACCACCGATTCGCATGATTATATCCCTCGAATTTCGTTTTATACAGCGGAGGATTGGCGAGGGACGTTGAGACGCGATAGCAATCTGGACCCAAAATGTTGGTATTTGTGTTGACATCATGAATTTAAAATTAAACCTTTATAATTAATAACTATTAGAGTGCGTAGAACCATTATTTATGGAATATTTCAGACTTCTGTTAACGAACAACGAATACTCGGTGCGATAATCAGATCCGATGGCATGAAACAACAAATAATATTTTGTTTGATAATTTTATGATTTTTTTTAGTTAGTAATATGAAATTATTAACATCAGGTAGCTATTGATTTATTTACCATAGAACATAATAAATAGTATTGTACTATCATGCATAGTGAGTGAGATAACATATTAAGGTATTTAAAAATTTGAAAATTAACACTTTATATTAGTTATAAATTACTTACTGAGTTTTTTACGCGCTGCCGTGTACACTGCAGTAGCTACGGATTATACCGAAATTCTGGTAGTCGTTTGATACCGTCAATCCAGGACACTTATTCGGTTTTTATTCATTCATATTCTGAGTCAAATAAAACATGATATCAAACACATGTTGATGCTTAGAAGTTGGCATTACAGCTTTACAGGTCTTGCCCCGAAGGTGACGAAAGTCGTCTGGTCCATGGCAGTGACTGATGAGTGTCTAATTATAGTCTGCTCCTCTGACAGTGGACATAATATAAAACTTCTATTTAGAACAAATTACCAGACTAAATACTTGGTTAAGTCATAAATTAAATCACCTGTACCAACATTATCTTAAACGGTCATTGTTTTGTAGACGGCTGCAAAGACTCAAAGTGTCAAGTAGGTCATTAATACATTTATATTTATATCATTTAATATATAATTTGAAGATAGAGTAAAGAATATTAATGATGTATGTAGAAATATATCTAAATAAGATCATTCGCAGAATATAGTTGATTATGTACCTGGTTATAGGAACCTTCCTGAAGCACCTGTTTCAACAGGTTCAATATTGGTTATTGAAGATTGTTCATGGAATAAATGAAATCGTTATGTATTTCATCCGTATCATCAATAAAAATTATACCTGACTCATCGTTAATTATTTATTTTATTCAAAAATAATGGTAACATAAAATTAGTTGAAGTGAAGCTACACAACTTTACCAGACTCTATGAAAAACCATTTTGTTGTTATATATCTTCAGAATTTACAATAGCTATCACTTTATCTACATAGTTATATTTTTAAAAATGTTGTATCCAATTAGGTAATACCGATATTACCAATTAATGAATGACTAAATCATAAACTTAAAAACTCTGTATTTAATTTTTAAATAATTGTATTGATATTAGAGTTGAACTATGGTAGCTGGTTGGTTGCAATAATTTAATTATTATTGTTTTATTCGATATAGTATTTCACTAGTGCTGCTTGATTCAAAACTTAACACCAAATTCACTATTAATATGGATAACAGTCAAATCACAGGTAAGCTGTAACAACTAACAATTTACAATTAGTATGACTTTACGATGTAAACATTGTGATTTAATCCGTGACATCGTCTTTAGGCGAGATGACTTGGAACAATTATAATTAAACTATGATACCATTATAATTATCGTCACAGCTATGGCAAAATAATTTTTACAAACGATTATCACCTCTGTGCGCATGTTATGGAAACAAAATAATAATATCCCAACGATGCCGTAGCAGTAATAAATAATAACAGTGCCGTAGTGTTCTACCGACACTCTACAGCCTATATAAGTATCGCTGTCTTCTGGAATAAGTCCGAATAACTATAAATGGCAACGATATTAACGATTTATTATTATCATATAGTATTATTTGATTCTGACTTGGTGTACTACTGTAGCTTACTATATTATTATTATTATTGAGACGATCGTTGAAATCGTAACAATATTTTGTACCATGATGACTGGCGTATAGTACGTACAGATCACTGCACTATTGCACGTCACACTCTTAGCAGTCTATATTATGTATAATGATATACTATAGTATATTAGTATAATATATACCTATACCGTGGTTTCGTCCGATCGTATACCATCGTTTATCAACTGGCCATTGTGTGCTTCGTGTTGTTAATTACCGTTCTATCGATCTCTCTCTCTCTCTCTCTCGGAAAAAACCGTTTAAATACGTATTGACTGCGATGCTTTCGTGAAGACGAAATTTCTCATTTACACGATAAATATCTCGTGAGCAGCGCTGTTTAAGCACCTCGCCGTACAACAATAATTTGTTTTGGAGGGAATAATAATAATAATGATAATAATAATAATAATATCGTACAATAGGTCTCAAGCTGAGGCCTGTTGTACCTCTGCTGCTGCAGTACCTGTGTGAGTGTGTTTGTGTGTGTGTTTCAGAGATTGGAATCGCGGTCATTGTTGTCTGCTGAGTGCCCGAGTCGACCGGCTGACACGTATGCAGGGGGTGGGAGGGAGTATAATATATAAATTTATATATATATATATAGTGTGGTACATAATATATAGGTGTACCTATAGAGTTAAAAAGAGTAATCGTAAAAAAAACAAAACAAAACGGATATAAAATCTCGCAAGCCACCTGACATGGGCCTTTTGTAAGCTCGTAAAACAGTTTTCGTATATTCATAAATCATAATCACGTTGCCCATTGTGACGTATTGAAACAATCGATACCCATCGGCCCTATAATGGGTCGTCGTCACTATAACACCTAACAATGGTTTTGGACTAAAAAATGTGTATACCAACACAGTATTATTATACGATTGGAACGCATACAAAAAAATAAATACATTTAAAAATCGTAATAACCATTATACGTTGTCAGATTAATAACTATAATACGAATTAAATTGTTATTATTCATTACAATGCATGTATTAACGATTCAAATAGGTACAATACAAAATATGTGGATTAAAATAATATAACAGGTAAAGAATTAAAAAATTGCTAATTTTAGTAATCTACACTCAATTCGTTCAAATTAGTCGTATAAAAAAAATAAAATTACTAATAATAATGTGTACATCTATTATATAGGTACTAATAATATTATTTTATTAAGAACATTTCGTACAGAATTAATTCTATTGTTTCTTATAACTTTATAAGAACACTTTGATATGAGCTCATTAAATGTGTGGTCTATATGTATAATTTATTTATTTTGTTTGATTTTTAAATAGCACCTATATCACAAAAATAAATATTCAATTATATCGAAATATGAACCCGGAAAGACTAAAATAATATACTGATTTATTATATTATTTTTTCATCATTTTTTACTCGTAGATATTTATATCGTAAAGCAAACATACATCAATGAAAATAAAATGAGAAAAATTAGAATTGTTTTTGAAGTATTGGGACGATTACATGCATACAAAGTCTGAAAGAAATTAAATCTCAAAACATTGTTGTTGTAGAAAAAAAACAAAAACAAATTGCATACAAAGTACATTCGAATAACATAAACCGGGTAAAGTGTATTGAAATCAGGATTCAATTGAAAAACATCGCATAACAACCAGTCGTTCTGTTAAAACTTTTTAAATGAAACGAACTTTAGAATTCAGTTTATATTCAACTTTTTACCGTAAACGCGTTCAATTGACTTAAACGGACCTTTTTTCAAACACTTCGTATTTTATTTAATTTTTTTTAAAGAAATCATTTAAAGAAATATTGAAAATCTACTATCTGTGTATAAGTCATTCAGACTTCATAATAATTAATAATTACAACAATTATACTTTGAAGAAATACAGAAGATGAGAGACTGTTATGTATTTAAACTAAAATGAATTAGATAAGTGTACTTTGTTTCTTGAATCGGTATATTGGTATACCTATATTGTAAAATGTACATCTCAATATTCTGAATATATTTCATATTTTTACGAACGATTGTTAAAGTGAGTTTTTGGTAGTTGTTAGATAAACTAGTGATTCATTTTGTGAGTTTCTACAAAATGGTAACTATGGGATGAATGTGAATTCATCATAATATTATGTTTCACAAATAAAAATAATATTATTAAAAATTGTTCAGCATACTTTCTGACTTTTACTTTCATGGATACATTTCTGTTTCCTATGTAGTACTTAAAATACTTGGTGAGTATTTCTAAGTATTAACTATTGTGAGTTGAAAAAATAAATTCAAAATTGCAAATACTTACTGGCTACTGACATCTAATATACAAAATATCTCAGAAATTTTATTATCACTCTCAGTAACACATTTACACTGCACATTCATATTTTATGGATATAAATACATTAGGCTTGGAAGTAAACTATTACCATGCATATCAGGAGATCGAGATCAAATAAACATAATATTAATAGCTTATCTATTGGACTTAGGTCCAAGGAGGAATAATAAAGGAACTCAATTTTTTAAATAAAAAAATATATGCAGACAATTACAGGACGCTATCCATATACTTTCTATACTCAAGGTAACATCGGCTTACATTTTATCAATCATTAAGATTTAGGTTTATATAAATTATTTTATAAGATTCTAAGGCACCTCACCCCCTGCTCTATACACTCATCAACCATCCCTAGATTTTTCCAACACCTTGGATGTTTTATCTAAACTACTTTTTACATTTCAATACTCAAAAATGTAATTTTTTTTAATTATAATTATTTTTTTTATTTTGGCAATTATTAAATACTGAATAATAATTTTAAAACTTTTTTTATTTAATAGAGAGATACCAAGCAGTGTTTAAAGTAATTTTTATTTTCATAATTGTTCGAAATTAGTTTCTAAATAAATTATAAATGTAACTTTCAAAATATAGAACAATGAACAATGTCATAATATCTATTGTGTGGTCCCCAGGTCCCGTATTAATAACGTTATACACTAGAGCAAAAGCATTACATAATAATGTATTCGTGATGTCGTGCGTGTGCCGTGTATTATATGCCTTTGAAGCAAAAATATAAAAAGGTTTAATGATAAAAAAAAGCTGATAATTTTATATAGTTATATACCGTAACGTAACGGCAGAATTCAAAACACTTGCACTGCGATTGTCCCTTGGATTTTTTGTACGACATCGTAGTAAAATAAATACAACCATTCGGTTTTCCTCTCAAAACTCTGGCCAAACAGGTATTTTATTGTTTTGGAAACCACGTTTGGAACCAGAATTATTAGACATATAGTCGTGTTTTGTAAAAGAAGAAAAAACGTACACACGCAGCAAAACTCATAAATTCCCATAACTTTACACTGTGCCGACGTTCTCTTTAGAAGTTTATGTCACTGGCCTCTAAGAGGATCCATCCAATAAATTTCTGTTTGCACCATCTGCTTGTATCTCCTAAATATCATTACATAAAAACGTAATTTAAACATAATATACGCTTGGTTTTACTAAAAATTCGCCGTTATATCGAAAGAGAAGTAATGTATATAGACAGGTCTTTAGATGTTATCTTTTAGAAACTACGATGCACTAGAGGACATTTTGTCCACACAATATAAAATGACATTGTGTTAGAAGTGTTTGTATAAAACAAGTTTTTTTGTTTGTGACCCCTGCAAAACATTCTTTCGTATCGGTTATTTATAAATAATATTATTAAGTTACAATTAAACAAAATCTATCTGAAACGACTTTATTATTCACAACTGGTTTACATAATAATGGGTATGTATAGTGAACGAGTTTCGTAGTTTTGAGATTGGACAATTATTTCAACATTCCAACCAGATGTTCTAATACCTATTTAATACCAGTGGCGTCAATTGTATTTGGTTTTTAAGACGCAAATTTTCATGTAGCCGCATTTAATATGTTAGCTACGGTGTGCCAGTGTGTACGTCATTGAATTAATTTTATACATTGCTGCAATTTATTAATATCAGGGAAAAATTTGTATTTTTAGTACATACATGCATATATATTATTATTATCTCCTACATAAAATCGTCGAAAAAAGTAAACATTTTTTTATTGCTGGTTTTTCGAATAAATCGTGTGTTACGAAAATCGAATTTCTACAAAACAACAAAATACAGTAAAATACAGTTTGTAAACAAAGAACCCATTTCGATAAGAAAGCATTGTGTACTTCGTCACTGCGTAAATTTTAGCTAACAGCTTTAAGATTAAGAATAATATACCAATAACCCATAAAATATGTCGATTTTTAAATATGTTTTTTGAGTATAAGACGAGTATAATATGTGGGCCGTGGCCTGTGACGATAAAAATAAAAAACATAACTATGCGATTTATTACGTTTTTATATTTCGCATTACATAGGAACCTATTACTTATTCATTTGTATTGTGTATGACTGTCAAGATAACACTATTTCATCACAATTTAATTTTACTGACAATATATAATAAAGTTTATTATTATATAAGTAGGTTTAAAATATATTGATTTTATGAATAATTTCAAGAATATCTTGAAAATATGAAATTTAATAATTATATTGGGTTGCTCTATACGTTATAACTAGGGCATTGATGTGAATTTTTTTTTTTTGTGTGCTTTCTAGAACAATGCATTCAGAGTACGTAATTCGGTTCACGTAACATAATATACAGTTCAGATCTAACCCTTTGTTATATTTCCGTCTCGGGAACCGGTTATCGAAAGTGCTGGGTGTGACGTGGAAGTTATATTCTAAAGTCCGAGACCTTTTACCTCGTCACCCCTCACTGTCGCCGAGCTTTGTCCGATTCGCCGCGCTCCGTCGTCTGGACTTTATGTAGATAGCGTACGTTTTTGTGCTCCATCCAGCAGCCATATGACAGATTTTTTGCATTTTCCGTGATATTATGTGACGTGGTTATCTGTCGCGTCTCCGTTAGACGATTTATGTCCACTGTACCTTGACGTGCCTTCGCTCCGTCATCCGATAGACACTTCAAAAGTGAAACTTTAATTTTGCGTTTTTCTCTGTTTTTGATTTTTAGATAACTATAACTTATAATTATTATATAAATGTACAGCAAAAGTGCTACTTGAAAAAATGCTCGTGCCTACCAAAGTTATGTGTATAATAGGTTCTATAACAATATGCTACATAATATTCTAAATATTCTAAACCTAAGAATATTGAAATCAACAAGGAAAGAATCAAGTTTAAATTTAATAAAAACGTTTAAAACACAAAAAAAGCGAGTTATCTCAAAGTTGTATTATAATTTATACTGAAATTGTTATATTTTTATTAATATGTCATACGTAGGAGCACTTTTACATAAATCATAAATATTGTATGGGGTCCTCCTTATTTGCGTTCCAAAACCATTATTGAAAAATAAAATAAAAAATCGAAGAAGTCGTCTCTCTCCTGTGTAGCTGTTTTCGTAGGTGTCGAGTATATTTGTCATTGAGTAGGTCGCACCGTAATGGATATGTTAAATTTAATTTAATGATGAATCACCGTACACGAAAAACGATTATGAGAGGAAACCGTCCTTCAGTCTATATATTTTCTAAAGATATTTTAATATAATATTAATATTTGGCTATTAATTTTTTATTTTTATACTTAAGTAACACAGTAGGTTGAACTAATTCTAGGAAAAACAATTCTAAAAACAAATTGTAGGTATATGTTATTAAGTTATTTTATTCAATAACTTTGTACCATCAAACGGTGCAGTGTATTGGCTTATGGTATTACTATTACAGCAAAAACTAATCTTAATATTTTTTAAATGTCATTGTATGGTAGGTAGTAAATAATATGTGCATAGTAGGTACCGAAAGGTCCCAAAGAATAATATTGTTTGCATTACCTCAAAATAACTGTATTATAGTTATTTTTCGTTTATGTATCCAATTTTGTAAAAATTAAAGCTTGAAATATGTATACGAATGTTTAGCAATGCATTTTTGATATCATTAAATTGATATAAGTACTACACATAAGAAATCTAGTTTGACATTTCAAAGTATGAATATTTTATCGACAATCAAAAAAAAAATTTTGAAAACTTTGAAAATTTCAAATGCTTCTAAATAAATTGGTCTGAACATTTTTAAAATTTAATTAAATACCGAATATTATGATTTTATTAATAATGAAATGTTTGAAAAGTGCTTACGTTTAATATTTTTTCAATAACAGCTAAATGACAAAAATCGCTTGAGGATAAATCGTTTTATTATCCATCGATAGTATATACAGTATAGTGAATATTAGTGAATGCTCGCTGGAAATCCTGTATGAAAATATGTTGTTCGTTAGATAATATTGTAATAATATATTATAATATTATATTAATTCATTTGTGTACTGTATTGAACCATTAGGAATGTACGCAATATATATTTTTGTGAATTTTTTTTTCACGTGACGTAAGTATGTTTTTGCCATGGTTTTTAGTTTTTTACCATGGGACACAAGTTATATCATCTATGTGCACTATCCCTAACAGAGAGCAAAATACTAATAGACACGAGCCGAACCTTTTGTGCCGGAAGTTTATAATGAGGGTTTCACGACCATATAATCTAAGAAAAGTCTTTGCTATAGCTTGCCACTTCAAAATGAATCCGTATCAGAGTAGGTACATTTTATCTAACTATACTTTATGTATTTCATTCCTTTGAATAATCCTCGTAGTTATTACGAGTACTCAGAATTTATTGCTTAAAGGTTAACAAATGCCTTAATATTTTGGTCTGATTATTATATTTGTTGGTTCAAGTAGGTACGTCTATGTTATAATGTATTATTATATTGTATAACACATTAAGCGCTCGAGTATTATTAGACACTCTAACAAGAACTCTGGGTGAATTAAATGCCCACTTATATACATACATTGTATTAAAAATTATCATAAATTAAGTGTGCAATTCCATTATCATTTATACTATATATGCAATTTGTATAGGAAAGCTATGCACTAGACATGTTTGTATGCACATCAAAACCGGTATAATGTGGATATTTAACCATATTTGTAAAGAAATATCAAGTCTCTTGAGTGCACGCTTGGGTGGTGGTAAATATTTCTTTTTAATCGTTGTTAACAAAACTATAAAATCCTTTACACAGTAAATGAGATTTAATTACCAACGATAAAAACGTAAAACGATGATTTGAACTTACAAACTTTTACGGAACAAAAGTTTCGCCAGTTTTTCGTGTAAAGAAATAGAAATCTCATATTTCGGAACGACATGCGCCTCGTACATTTTTTATATTCTATACGCTGGTCGCAATCATTATAATACAAAAAAACCATTACGACCATAATGTTATTATGTGGAAAACGTATTCGAGGTTTTACTCACTAAATAACGCACTGCTGTGTAGACTGAGTGCTGTAAAACACTCACCGGTTACTTGCCATTCGGCTAATGTTAACATAGGTATTATAGATATTACATTGAAAATATAATAATTATTAGAACAATACATTTTACACAAATTTTCCTATTACGTAACTATCTAAGAAAAAATATAACGTTTAAGTACCCACGGAAAAAAAACGATTGTTTAAAAGATATTATTCTAGGTATAACTATACGTAATACGTTTGTTTTATTAGATGAACAAAAATTATAACTTAGTACACCAATATGGTGATAAAATCGGTGAATTATTATTTACCATGGTAAACAAAGATAATTGGTATACTTTTAACCTTAACAAATATTAGACCGGCAATTATTAACATACCTATAATATACCTAATAGTTCTAGATTAGTCGCTTAAGGACAACATTTCGTTTTCTTTAAGTTTTTGTTCGATATAGGTATCTTATATGATATATAACTATCATAAAATGACTGAAAATCGTGTTTATAAAATCCCATTAGAAATATTACTTTAGTTCACCTAAATACTGGTATGTTCAACGCATTAACATAATTTATAGTTGTATACTTACCAGTTACCACATTACTATTACAGTTTAAATTTGTTTAACTTTTGAATAAAATCAATGTAGGACCTATACTATATATAAGTACTTGAATACTTACAATTATTAGTAAATGATATTTAAACAAAAAATTGTTAAATTCGCATTTATGTTTCGCAAGTTGTTTAAATACCTAATTATTATTGTTAAAAAATGACTAGTGAGATGTATTTAACTTTTAATTTATGTACATATATTAATTACAATTATTAATGTCATCCCATTGAAATGATATAATAGCAATATATATATAATGCAATTACGAACCAATTTTCCTGTAACAAGACGTTATTTTGAAACACTTAATGGTACATCGTTTAGATTTTTGAATACACATAAGTTTTTTTATTCTTTCAATAAAACTTAATAATTGTTTATAGTCTATAGTCAATGTTTTGACATTCTAAAAATCATACTTTGAACACATTTATTAGTTAAGTAGACAACATGGATTTCTGCGTGCTCGGTCAATCATTCGGCACGACGTGTATAATATATTATATACTAATATCGTGTATAACGTTTCGCGAGTGTGGGTCTTCGGTCGTCAGTCTCGCAATGGGCTTCGGTCACGTTCGCGTGCTTAATGCAATTGTTTCAATTCCGTCCAATTGTCGCCCGCTCGCTAATCGTCGTTTGCCGGCCATAGCTCGTGACGACGACGACGACAATTATTATTATTCAAGCGCCACCATTAATACGATTATTAATCGTACGAACAGACGTGTCACGGCCCGACACTTGTGCGTGCAGCAGCGTGTGTGTAACGGACGCTTTACGAATTGTACGGTGGTGGCGTCGAGTTGTCTAGCTAGAATTACACCATTACCCTCTATGCAACAATAATATCATAATGTAACATAGATCGCAGGTACGTGCCAAACCCAAAACGATATGACTGACACCGCCGTACATGGTCGTCGTAAAATAAGTGAAATATGTCAATATCTGTTGTTAAAGCAGTACCCAAGTAGGTATGGTATAATATCATCGATGAAATATGGAATTTTTACGCCGTGGATATGATTGTCGGAACAAAATTGGGCCTGGGTGCAGGTCTAAATGGCTTTACCTACTTAATTATAAATAGAAAACTGAACAACCTTTACGAAGTTTCAAAATTTCCCTTTGGGACATCCCGATGTTACCCTTCTATTTTCGACCATGGTCAGTATTCGTCGTACTCCCGTTTATATTAAAATAATAATAATAAATAAATAGTTATTACCTGCATAAGTCGTCATCAAGCACGTATTTAGATTTTCGAGACCCCAATATGAAATAATACAATTATATTGTCTATGATTATATTTTTTTATTTTACTTTCATACAAAAATTTAATGGAACTCATACAGGTATTAAATTTAAAATTGTTTCCACCTTTTGATGAAACAAATTTCGGTATTATATTATTTTGTGTACATTTGGTAGAGTCAAGTGTTTTATTTTGTGAACCTAAATTTTGTCTTAATATAAATTAAATTTATTACCTATTAGGTAAGTATTTTATTTTTCGCACTATGTTTTATACTTATGCGATAATAAATTGCAATACTATAAATGTATATAGTGAAAAATTAGAGGCCCATAAAAATATCTCAAGTCTTGTGGCTCATCCCCCCCCCCCAATTACACCCTTAATCCGGGCTTGGTCTTTATAATACGTGTACAAATGATAGCTCGTATCGTATACAGCAGAATTTCTGCTACTGCAGTGTTATACCTTTATATACAGTGCGAAAGAAGAACTTTTGTACTTTGGCAAAACTTCGTTCGGTTCTTTTCTTCCCCTCACGGCCGTGTTCTGCGCATAGCAATTTGCGTGCACGTCGGACGGTATGATGGAAAGTATAATATGGTCGTGGTAAACCGTATACGTAGGTACGTGCAATATGAGTACCATTATAATGTTATAAGTACGTCAAGAAAATAATAATAATAAACAAAAACAGCGTATGTATACTATTTAATAGGTACCTCTATACCGTGATGCAGGACGCATGATTAACGCACGTCTAAGACACTTTTATACACTTACTGCGCACTTTACATAATATTATTTACAATATTTTCCGTTGATGATAATAATAGGTATATTATTTTTTCAATTTTTCGTATTCAGCTCGACTAGCGTTTCTCATCTCGCCATTTGTATGTAATTATTAACTTTGGTAGTAGATCATATTATACTCAACATATAATAGTATTTTGTTTTCAGATGTTTGAATAAAAATCATTAAAATGATGAAACAAAATAAATATTTAATGCATATATTTTATTGACAATTTGCCTCAATTCAGGCAAGGTTCAAAGTAAGGAGATTACAGTAAATGCATTCTGTCAACTTATAGTGCCCACTACCCTAAAAAAAAAACTTATAAATAATGTAATTTTACTAATTTATTTCAATAGGCACTAAGTCATTCGAATACCCAGTTGATTAATTGTTTTATTTTCGTTAAACGTGGGATAATTTAAAGAATGAAGAAACAAAGTTTTTTTATAGGCAGGTTTAAGTTTTTACTTTTTACACTAAAGGGCTTATTAACTTCTAAGAATTTCATTATTATAATAAAACTAGGATAAAATAATAAATAAGTACAATGTTTCTGTATAAAACTCCAATTCTCTATTATCATAAGTTATTTTTTCACAGTAAAAGAAGTTACGTTTTAAGAGGATTAATAATTGTTACTAAACTAATATATTAAAAGTTTTGATGACTGTATTTTTATTGTCTACATTGTTCTTATATCCAGTTAGAATACAAATTAAATTAAACTGACGTTGGATATTATTTCTACCATTTTAAAAATAACTAATAATAACTATAACAACTACAAGACGTAGGCACATAATTAAGATTATTATGTATTAAACAAGTTAATATTTACATATTACATGCCTATATTCATTAATCGTTACTTATTATTATAGAAAATCTAATATCCTTTGAAGTATGTATTGTTATTTTTTTTTTTTTTAATTATCATATAAATTAATTAATAAAAGCAAAAAGATTAATACGAAATTATTAGTACCAATATACAATACACATTCTTGTAATATCTTTTTCCCCAAGCATCATAATTCATAATTCATAACCGGGGTACAATTTTAACATTTTTTTTATTTACCAGTCATATGACTGGTCCTAAAACTAGTGTTAACAGTTTAAACACATTCGATTTCCTTAATGTGTAAGCTATTTAAATAAAATAACGTATGGTATTTTATTTTTCAAGGTTATCACTTACTACTTACCATGATCTAATTCCAATTTTATCTTAAATTAATAATTTATTTAAGAAAAGCAATACAGTTAGTAGGCTTACAAAATAATGTTGACCAAACGATAAAAAAAAATTAAACCAAAAACAAAAAAATTTAAGCAAAATATTTGTGCATTTTGGAACAATATTATTCATAGATAGTGGGTAGGTACATTAATTTATTTTAAATTACAATTAATTAATCAATAAATTGTGAAGGAATCAGTTAGTAAACTCAACATATAATATTACTTAGTTTGTGTAATAATATTTTATGCTACGTGAGGTAGGTGTATGCGTATAGCAATAGTTTGTTCTCGGGACACAGATAGTTATAAAATTGGAATAGTTTACCTATTTTACCAACTTGATTTATTTTGTTATAAATTTATAATATCCATGTTATTATTTATTTAACCATAAAAATCGGAAAATATATTTTGAAAATAGTGTATTATATTAAGTTTACTTCAAACATTTCAGTATTTGTAACTTTTTCCTTATCGGGTAAAAAATAAAATAAACTATATAGGTCATTGTTGACGCGTGACCAAAATCGCCTGCTTAGTATTCCTGATCATCATGAGATATAAAATACTATATAATATCATTATTGATTAAATAAATACACTTCAATAATAAACGTTAATTTTATAAGCACCTATGTATTTTTATAGAAAAATATAAATTATATAAGTTTTAATTATGTATACTATTAAAATAAGCTCTAATCATTAATATTCAACATTTTGTTGAAAATTTTAGGCAAACAGCGTAATATTTAGTGTATCGATTTTCAAAAATGTATAATAGTAAATGTTCGTGCAAATTAAAAACACTACCTATGAACCTTGTTAACTCCTTTAGAGTGATCGCCCTAAAATTTGACGACTTTTGAATATTTGTATCCTACGCACATGATATTTGTACAGGATATTAATTACTTCAGTATATTATGATCTTATAATATCGGTAATATAATTTTAATTTAGTTAATTGCATTTTGATCAGTTTCAATGAAATTTACAATAGTTTAAAGCGATTATAGGCTGACCAAATCGATTGGACTGTTCAAAATTATATTTCTATTTCAAAATTTGATTAAAAAAAAAAAAAAAATTAAGTGCATTATTTAAAACGCTGAAAATTCAAAAGAGAGATACCGGCTCTAAAAATACTTGTGTTATCTGAGGGTATTAAGAATTCAACGATAAGAACATGTATTGTACTTACCTCTTAGAAATTATAATTAATCACTTGTTTCTTCGCTTTTAATTTTTTAGCTCTTCCATTTTTTTGTGTTATTTTAAATATTTCAATAACATTGACAAGTTATTAATGTATTAATTCATAATTAAGTTATGACAAATTAAATTTAAATCAACTCTATTGGCATTGACTAACCAGCTGACTGATAGGCAGAAGTCGTGCAAACATCCCCTAGTGTTGGAAAATACCTAACTACCCATTAAGTACTCACCCCTATTGAAAAGCGCTTCAGTGCAGCACAATAATATATTAATGCACACCCTGGTTAGAATGTTTTTCAGTTAGGTTTCAGTTAGTTAGCACCTTCAACATTGCGCCTACGTTTGGTACTATCTTAAACTTTTTTTGTTTCTGTCATGTAGTATCCGTACATTCAAATAGTCAGAAACAAAAAACAGAATATTAGTTTTGGTAAAAGTATAGGAACTACCAAATTGAAAAAGTTTGAGTCTACACCTTTGACTCTACCAGTATATCTGAAATGTTTAACTAAATTGCATAAATAATTTAGTAATAATGAATACATTACTTCTGAAATAAATATAATTAAGCAATAGCGAAAATAACTATACAATTATACTATTAAATTGTAACCTGAACATAAAATAATTACAAATTTGAAGACTTCTTAATGTTTATTATAGTCAAAATTATTAAGTATCTATTAACAGTCAAAAAGTTGTAGTTTAATTAAAACTAATTACTTGTTGAACACAAATGCCTATTATAACCATATAATATTTCTTCGTAATTAATTATACGTTAATTGTTTTCTATTAGGTATAAATAACTTTTTAAGCGAATAAAAGTTTTATGACGTGTCTTTATTATACTAAGCTCCACTATTCGCCCTTCCTTAGGTATTTCTACCCTTACATGCTCTCGCGGTGTCAATTCCGATGCTTCTTTTATTTCTTCCCTTCTAAGTGGCGCTCAGTTGGCGCTCCCTATCTCCCCGCATCAATCTCAATCCGTGTCCCTGCCTATACCCTACAAGAAACCGCTCACTTTTTTCATTGCACTCCACCTCCTTGGGTCACAACCACCACATGACGCTGTTCATGGTATAGCAGTCGAAAATACATAGAACAAGCACTGCTATTTACTGTATGCAATGGTCGCTCTTTCCAACCACGTCCTACAGGGCATAAACTCGGAGACGTGGTCGACTATCCCTACTTACCCAAACTTTGGCGAGAAGGGGAAGAGGACCAGTAAGGCTGGATATACGGTCCAGTGACAAAAGCCTCTTTCTTTGTTTAGTGACATGGTACCGATCATGTCTCGTACGACTACTCCACACTAATTTTTCGTCATACTGTTACTTTATTATATATAGTTCATTTTTTTACATTTGTTTTTATTTTTACTGAAAAAACACACTTTCGTTGTCACAGTAAATCACATAAATCTATATACCTAATATAATATAAATAAAAAAACCGTTAACAGATCGTGTTAGTGTTGTGTTTTTACATCAAAATTCAATATCACACCGCGCTTGGACTGGTATGACCACCTCGCACAACACCGTTGCGATCCGTACACACTCATACGACGGAATAGGTACGTCATATAAAATGCTTTGCCAACTTAATTATAATTTATTTTTATTTTTTGGCTACCTAACTAGGTACTTTAGTTCAACATCATTCGATGTATTCTGTTTTATGTTTTTTTCCTCTTATACACTATATTTGCTAATAATGTACCTAAACTATATTTTGTTATAAATCACATACATCATACAATTTTGTATGACGATAAATAAATAAATAAATTATAATTTATAGGATTTTACAACATTTATCGAATTTTTATAAAGTGCATCTAAACCATTCGATATAAAATAGTTGTCATTTATTTTAGCTTATCCGAAATGTATGCATATTATAGAAGTCCGGAGTCCTATAATATTATGATATTATAAAATGATAATATTTATAATTGTTATATGTCATTGGACGAAACAAACTATTTGGCCCTCAAATATAAGTTGTCGATGTTTCATTGAATTATTATTTTTTTAACACATAAAAACATAATATAACGCGCAGTAAACATGGCTTTAAAGTTTCTACGGTAAATATTCCATACTCGGTGTAATAATGTATACCTAAGGCTATATATTTGTTTAAAACTCGTGGCAATCATAATAATATGAAACTAATAATGCAAACAATGGGCAATATTTCAAATTATTTTGCAAAAAGTAAATTGCTATACCAACGTTCCAAAGCAATACCCGGCAAAACTTTTAAAGATTATTCAAAATGTGTGTTTGAAATAAATTTACCGACTTTGAATATTTTATGCGAACACGTTTATCTATAATAACCTAAATAATAATATTGCATATGACGTGTGCGTAATTTTTCGTATAGCTATTACAAACGCGTACGTCCCAGTATAGTTTATGCATAGAGCAATCGGAAATAAGTGAAAACCTGAATCGATTTTTCCTTCGCGCGCACACACACACATTATATATATATATTATATAGTCGTGAGTTAAAAAAAAATAACTTTTATGAAATCGGTTATTTTCTTTTCACTGAATTCAAGGTTTTATCTTCTGGTGTTTCTTACTCTGTATCGTCCCATCAAAATATTTTCACTTTTCCCGGAGGTCGATTCGTATGTAAAAAATAAAAAAAAGTAGAACTTTTTATTTGTTCAATAATTCCGAGCACCCGTGGGATCGTATTGGAATATTCCCGGACACAAGCGCGTCCAGAGTACGGTCTCGACGGTCTCCACACAAACGAAAACGAATGATTAGCATTGGGAAAATGCACGAACCCTTATGACCCGGACAAAAAAAAAACTCGTTATTCACATGTCAAGAGATCTCTAGTGCTACAGAATGTCGAATGACATTCAAGAATTCGACTTTTTACCACCCAAATAGTACAACTTATATACGACACTACCTGTGCTTATAGAAAGTCGGAGCTGGACTTGTTCATTGCAGTGTATTATAATATAATTTGTGGTGTACGTAAATGGTACCATTACAAAAAAAAAAAAATACATATTTAATTTGACGTGACTTAAAAATCTGATTAGTGAAATATTTCTTAAACTTATATCATTTACATTTTTAATAACTATTGTAAACTATGAAGGTAGAATAATTATTATGGAAAAATAGCTATTAAATAATAATAACAATTAATGAAAAGAAATTAGAATTTGTTTAAGCTTTTAAAATAATTTATGATTTTTATTTAAATAGTAAAGCCGAAAACGAGAAGCTTTGTAATTATATAATTATTAATTAGACATGTTTAATATTGTATACTATAATAAGCGTAGTAAACAACAAAGCAACAAATAATATTATTTCATCTGATAAACATTACAACGCAGAAGCACGGCATTTGATAAGTAACTAGTAACTACTATATTATTATTAAATTTAATTAAAACTAGGTACTTCAAACAGTTTTCTTCTTTTTTAATATAATTACAATTAATTAATAAACTTATAGGATAGTAAAAACTAAAAAATAGTTTTATATAAAACATATTTATAAACTTTTTTTTAGTTAGTAAACTTAAAAATATCTCTTAAATAAATTAATACAAATTTAATTTTGCATGGTATGATTAAAAGTGAAAAATACCATATTGATTTAGTTGCTTTAGTTATAACATTATACAATTAAATCATGTTAATAAAATTGATATTTTTCATTTTTGTAATTTGATATTTATATTTATTAATCAAATCTAAAAATATTTATTACATTCGAAATACATTTTTATTTAAATATATTAATTACCTACAGGTAAATAATAAAATGTATTGAATATTATTATCTTACATCAAATAGTTGATAAAAACATATAATATTATTATAACCACAACAAATATTTCATATTTAATAGCTACCTCATATTGCGTATCAAATTAATAACGAGTTTTAATATTGTAATATACTGGTGGTATAGTCGTATACTCGTATAAAATATCAATATGCGTACAATTTTAAAACCATCTGAAACAAAAAGTTATCATCAAAACACGACATTTTATGTTGTATAAATAGTATTACAATTTACATTATGATGTAATAATATGATATGATTTAATATTTTAATAAACACATTTCCAGTACAATTTAAGCCAGTGGATAAAGTAAGTACCTATACGTGCACAGATAATTTAAGAAGACAACGTTTATAATAATGTTAAATAATAATATAATGCATTGTACCCATACCATATTTTAATATTAAAATATAGGTTTCTAGAAAATACTTTTATAACTTGTGATTATATCTATAGAAAATATTACTTTTAACCCCTAACTAGGCATATAAAATACGTTTTGAAAATATTATAAATTTTATTTAAGCATTAAAACGTATTCACTAAAAATCTATCAAATATTATTCAATTTACCTACCTACTATTATACACAACAGATGTTTACCATTAAAGCAATTAAAGCTGTCTACACAGCTTACACTCATTCGTAAATATGTTTTTGCCTGATAAATACAATTCTTAAATTATGTACCTCTTTAAAACACTAATGTACAATATTTTTATTGCTTATAAGAAGCTAGGAATCATTAAAATTCTAGTAACTTTTTGTTGTGAATGGCCATTAAGAATAATATTTAGAAAAATATATTCAGCTGCCATAATGGGATCATTGATGCTTTGTTGTATGCACAACTAAATTCACTGCTAATGTATGTAAAAGAATGATAAGAAATAAGTGAAAAAGTACTGAGATGATATTACACAGATACTTGGCTGTTGACCACTAGTGTCATATTTTAACTTAGCCATAGAGTTGTAATTAATTTTTTTAACCGTAGATATAACGTTCAAAATATACTTAATCCTGAATATTAATAACACGTCATTAGTGTGTGATTGAATACTTTGGTTTTTTTTTTCATTAATATTTGATATAGATGATGCACTAGGTTTAATAGATATTTTATGAAATCATTTATTTTGAAAATAATGACAAGTGTATAATATTATCAAATTTGTCATGTTAAAAGAATCAATTTTAAAAAAATATATATTTTTCAACTAAATACTACTATAAACACTGGAAAATACGCCAGACACGATTCAACAAATACATTTTTCTCCGTTATAGCTTTATTGATAAGACAGTAACCAGTGGAAGGTACACTCGCACCACAAATCGAATAGCAAGTTTCTGTCTTACAAACACATACATAGCAAATAGTACCTACATTCTGAATAATTCATTTAACTCAGTTACATAACATCTTAGAGTAAATTAACCTATTACCAAATTTCTAAGTAAGAATATTATCTAGTGAATGTTATAAGTTTTTTTATATATTTTAATTTTAAAGCGAGTTATGAGCATTTTAATATGTACAAATCATTTACCTTTTTAAAATGCTTACCGAAAACTCTCAACGAATACAACTATATAGTAATCAGCTGTGTATATCTCGACCAATCATCAAACATGCCATAATAATACATACAATATATCGGAAAATTCTATAATATAACCCAACAGACACAATCACAAATATACTTCATAATAACTCAGTTGTAAAATACCTACATTATATCATTAGATTTTTAAAAATATTTTATTCAATTTTTTACGTTTTTCATTGAATATAAGAAACATCATAACAACCAAATAATTTATTGTAATGGTATCTCTGATATTTCCTACATAGTAGAATGTATAAATCACGTCATCTAAGTACCTACATTATAATTATACCTCATAGATGTTTAGACATTAAGACGTCGTAGGTACCTTTTATTTTAAGCAACATTATGTAGGTATTCTGAAATTTCGATAAGCGAAGACTACATAATACCTTGTATTCTTGTTAACAAACTAGATATTGACCATTTGAATTACGGTTAAGAAAAATATATTATGACATGGAATTTTCTAGTGTTTTCTGTAATTTAGTGTTGATAACATATGTTATAACAGTATAACGAACAATTATTAACTACTTATGATAACAATAATAAATGTACACTCACAACTTGAACAAAAAAATTATTGATCTTAATGAAAACATAATGTTAGTCACCGATTTTTTTATTTGTTTATTAATTCATTTATCGATATAAGTACAGCACTATAAAATAATATTAATACTTATTAAGCTATGTTATAATTACAGAATGTATAATAAAGTAAATAAATAACAATACAATATATTAAAATGTATTTTTCATCTATTCTTTGTTTATACCAAGGACTTCATTTGGTAAAATAAAATAATGATAAAAATTATAAAATAGTGACGATGGTAACCATCTACAATATCACGAAACACTGTAGTGACGTGGTATAAATAAAATATGCAATAAATGGAAAAGTGAAAATCAACCAAACAACCCACGTAACTCGTGTTCATCTAATTGGTAAATCATAAAAAATACTGCTTTAATAATGAATAAAAATTATATATTTATATACGACGATACTGAGTCTTCAGATAACTGACGATTAAGTCAGCCAAGGCGTTCTATGATCGTCGAGTACATCTTGTCGATATTTGACAGAAATTGTTGAATGTCTTTGACGTTCATCACTACCTGATTTCCGTTGTTGGTGTTATTGTCGGACGTACCGTAGTTGACCGGTCCGTTGTTGAGCGTGCCCACGCTTATGATGGCCGCTTTGCTATCGGTGATAGTGCCCTTGTTGATGATACCTCTGTTGATGTTGTACTGTACCATGTTACCGTTGTTGAGGGTACCGTCCTCCACGTAACCACTTTTCACGTTCCCGTGATTGGACGAACCCGCGCTCACGATGTTTTGTTGGCTATCGGTCTCACCAGTCTGACCGTTTCCGCCTCGGTTTTTCAGGCTTACGTCGTTGTTTTCCAAATGGTCCGAGTGGCCAGAGTCGTGATGATTGGCATTCGTGTTGTTGTCGTCAGTGGTCGTGACGGGTTCATAGTGCTGATCGGAGGTTCCGCTGCCCCTTGTGTAGTTTTGTCTGACTTCTTTGGGCCTAACATCATTTTCGGGAGCTCTGGTAACGGATTCGTCACCCGTCAGACCATCGGTGGTGGTACTGGTGGTGGCGGTACGTTCCGTGGGTAGATGATCATCTGGAGACAGGTTTTTAGAACTACCGTCACCATCGGCGGTTTCAGGTTGTGGGGCGATAACGATTACCAGATTTTGATCTGGGCTGTTGTTACTCTGATTTTCGGAATCCGGCGATTCGACGACAGAGATAGTGTCAGAAGGTTCCATTTCGATGGAGGCACTGTTGATGGTACCGTAGTTGATGTTGTAGTCATTAACGGTATTGTAGTTTATGGTATCGTTGTTATTATCGGCTACGGGGACGGATTTACCGTTCGGGTTGTTTTCCTCTGTCGGGGGTGTGAAGTCGATACGACAAAGTTCTTTGTTGTCTTCCACTATGGTGGTCACCAACTCGTACACTTTGGACTCATCGTCAGACTCGCTGACCGTCTCGTACTGGTAAACGTCCTCGTGGTATTCGGTCGTGAACTGGGTGAGCACCTGGATGATCTTGGTGATGGCCGTGCGCACCGACACTTTGCCACCGACAAGCGGTTCTTTGACCTGTTCGAGCACAATAAGCTGGTCGACGGCCACGCACTTGAGTCCATCGTGACAAGCTTGCTTGAGCTGCGCCAGTTCTTGGTCGGTCAGGTCGTCCGGTGAATTTTCGTAGATGGTGCCGTCCAACTTCTGTGGCCCGTATAACGTCATCGACCGTTTCTTGATCTCCTCCCAAATACTTGTGCTCTGGATGGCCATTACATATTTCAGGTTGGACGATCTATCGTTGACGTCCATGATCTGCGCCGTTTCCTCTGATTTTCCTATGGAACTGTCTTCTGTTTCGTACGTTACATATCTCGATGGCGGGCCAGACGACCGGCAGAGCACTGAGGACATGGCCAACGCCGACGCCAACACGAACGTGAAAATCATTTTCACCGTTAGCTTAATCATGGTTAGATAAGATACGTATATATATTATTACGTTGTTGGTTTCCTACCGATAGGAAGGTGAGAAATGTATTAAAATAATTTGCAAGTATTCACTAGCATTTTTCAAAGTGTTGTGCATGATTCATTCACATGTGCCGTACGTTTGCACAATTGTTCTAGAGACCTACCAAACAAATATTTTTTCATTATTCGTGACTTGAAACAATTACAGGAATTGAGAAAAGGGAACTAAAATCAACGTTAGTAAAATGTACAATATTAATATAATAAAAGACTTTATAATATATCTATTACCGTGGATTTGTAGTACATTTATAATTATTGAAGAGTTGAAGACATGAAATTCAATTTTTATTTTTATTAAACACCTAGTTTTTTTTTAAATAATCGATCCAAACAATTATTTTTAATTTAGAATAGGTATATTATGTTATGCTAAATTATGTCAAACAATTTTTTTCCATACCTACATAGTTGTTTTATAAATTACTTCAAATTTTCAAATGTATTATAATGTGAAGTCTATAATATTCTAAAAACTATCAAAAAACTTGAAAATATTATATGACCAATATTACTCACCAGATGTTGATTATTTTAAACTCTATAATATAGTAATTGGTTCTCACCAGTCAGAAACTCAAAATTGTATAAGAAGGTGCCAAGTATAGCTTATATTTTCATGGCTGTAAGTTTCAAAACTTGTGAGTTCAGGTCAAATCTTAAATTTTTTTTTAGAATGATACTTTTTCTATATGCATAGTATTTATTAAGTATTTCTTTGTTGCAATCAGATAGAAAAAAATTAATTAAAGACCTCAAGTTTGTATAAATATCAAATAATGGTTTTATTTATATTTCAAGCCTAATAGATTTTCATTTTTTGCATTTATAGTTATTTTTTATAATTATTTTGATACATGACAATTAACTACTGTATGGGAATTATTATAAGTATCAGAAATTTACACAAAATAAATTAATAAATTTAGTTTTGTTAAAACAACTACACTGAATTTAGACATTGTATGCTTAACAATTACTATTTTTCTTTATTTTATTTTGTTTTGAGTATGGTGTAAAAAAAAATTAACACCGTACCTATAATATGTGTTCATTTTGCTTACAAATAATACACCATAATAAAAATGGCTGGGTATGGTTATTTGAATATTTAGAAAAATTATATTTTGTAATATAGATTTCAATTTTATTTGAACACACATTTATTTATAGAGATTTACCCACGTTAAGTTTTCATAAATTAACACATTTAATATAAGTAGATTATCAATTTTTATAATAAAAATATTTAAAAACATTATTTCACTTTTTATGAAACGTGGAATTGAGACCAAAAAAATGATTTGTATGTAGTAAAACTATGTTAAAGTATAACAAAAATTAAATACTAAGATAAATCGTTTATTAACTCAAACAAAATCCCACAAGATATCCACAACCAATATAAATAAAATAAAATAAACAATCTTATGCATAATAACAAAGTATAATACAGTTAGAATTGATGATTACAATAAAATAGTTGATAAAATAATAATGTAACTACGTAAACTTGAAGGAAATAATTAATTAATTTTTGGCAAACTCGTTTAATATTGTGGAATACATTTTATCGATGTTATCCACATATCGAAGGATGTCGGTATTGTTCATGTCCGGGGTGTTTCCGTTGTTGGTGTTGCTGTTGACTTTACCGTAATTAGTAGGGCCGTTGTTGGTGGTTCCGATGCTGACGATACCTCTATCAGCGTTACCGCCTTTGATTGTACCTTTGTTGCGGTTACTCGTGTCAAAGGTTTTGGCTTTCATGTTACCATTGTTTAAAATGCCGTCTTCGACCATGCCTTTTCTCGAGATATTTGCGTTGTGAGAACCTGCGCTAACGATATCACTGTCAGAGTCGTTTTCCCCACCAGCATTGCCGCCTGCAGAACTGTTATCCATTTTTATGGTATTGTTATTAGCACTATCATTAGTTGTCTTCTCGGCGTGGTCGGAGGCATGGGCTCCGTTTCCTCGCTTTAAGATTATTTCGTTGTTGGCGGCAGGCTCGTCGGTGTTGGCACTGTTGGTCCGGGCGGTAGCGTTGGGACGTGACCGTTGAGATTTTTGTCCTCGGCCGCTGTTGTCAGTACCGGTGTCGGCGGTGGCAGTGGCGGCAGAACCTCCAAGCGGTGATGGTCCGTCGGTGATCATGAGTGGTTGGCCCATGGGTTTAGACTCGCTTGTAGACCTCGCGTACTCAGGGTGATCAACGCTGGTCGGTTTGTCTTGAACGTCGTTTTTGGGAGCTTTGATATCCGATTCATTACCGATGGCAGGTGTACTGTTGACTGTAGCGGGTGGCATGGATTGGTGGTCGGCATTGTCGTCGTGGTGGTCCGAAGAACCATTTTCGGATTCGATCTGGGTCTGTACGCCAATGGCGACATCTAAATCTGGTTTGGTGTTGATGGTGACACTGTTGAGCGTACCGTTGTTGATGTTGTAGTTATTAATGGTATTGTAGTTTATGGTTCTGGGGTTGTCGGCGGCTACGGGGACGGATTTACCGTCAACGTCTTTCGGGTTGTTTTCTTCTGTTGGGGGTGTGAAGTCGATTCGACAAAGTTCTTTGTTGTCTTCCACTATGGTAGTCACCGAGTTGTACACTTTGGATTCATCGTCGGACTCACTGACCGCCTCGTACTGGTAAACGTCCTCGTGGTATTCGGTCGTGTACTGGGTGAGCACCTGGGTGATCTTGGTGATGGCCGTGCGCACAGACACTTTGCCACCGACAAGCGGTTCTTTGACCTGTTCGAGCACAATAAGCTGGTCGACGGCCACGCACTTGAGTCCATCGTGACAAGCTTGCTTGAGCTGCGCCAGTTCTTGGTCGGTCAGGTCGTCCGGCGAATTTTCGTCGACGGTGCCGTCCAACTTCTGTGGTCTGTGTAAAGTCAACGACCGTTTCTTGATCTCCTCCCAAATACTCGAGCTCTGGATGGCCATTACATATTTCAGGTTGGACGATCTATCGTTGACGTCCATGATCTGCGCCGTTTCCTCTGATTTCCCTATGGAACTGTCTTCTGTTTCGTACATTACATATCTCGGTTCTGGGCCGGACGAACGTCCGAGGGCAGCGGATATGGTCAACGCGGACGCCAAAAAGTACGAGAACAACATTTTTGGCTTTGAAATTTAAAAAAAACGATTATCAAAGTAGGATAGCTACGTGTCGATGGGTTCCCTACTAGTCGCAAAGTATTTGGAATTAAATACGTGTCATTTGCTAATGTTTTCGGTTAGCGCCAGATTATTAAACACAACCCGTAAGTTTGCACAAGTGCTCTCAAGAATTTTTTGTAATTTAGCAAAACAATATTATTTACCAACTTGACACTATTATAACTCGTTTAAAGGAGCTAACCTACATAAGTAGATAAATCTACCTACATAATATTATAAAAACCTCAACTTTTTTTGGTGTAATGGTTTAGATCGTGTTTAATGTTCGTTACTATTCGTGTTTTGCTAACTGATGGAAAATATTATTTCTTTTCGATTAATGCAATCGTCAAAATGCATGTTAGTTCATTTTCATAGTTATTTTTTTGAACACCTGCACTTTCTTGTAAGTATTGTATTAATTACTTGTATGAGTACATTGTATTCACATGTTTACCAAATACCGATATTTACCTAAATGTAATATACAAGTTTCTTTTTTCATTTCGTAAACACCTACTCGAAAACCTTTTATCAACCCTTATCATTTGATATAACATTGGTAAAATAAAATAAAATATGATCAGTTGTTTTTATATATAATGTATTATATACTATTGCAATTCATGGCAGTCTTATATATATTAAATTATTATCATATGCCATAATTTTTCGTATGATATAAACGTTATTATTTTTTTGTTGCAGATGATTATACGCCTCAGATTAATATAGTTATATATTTTAAATAAAAAATTAATGCCATCATCTTGAATTAATACATGATACACTTAGTGATAATGTGACATCATAATTTATTAGTAGATCTCGGATTTTTATAAGTAATTGCATATATTTCCTTTTCACATTTTTGGGAGTATTATCATATATATTGATTATCGCATATTGAAGTAAAAATTAAAAAAATTATAGTGTAATATTTTGCCAAGCATAACATTTAGTTACATATTTTGTGAGCACTAAGTCATTATTCATTTAAATAATACTAAATTATAAATTTTTTACCATATTATCTAATTTAAATTTTTTTTCTTGCATACTTGTTGGTTATTTTCATTTTTCACTATTTTAACTGCATATTGTATTGCATATTTTGAAACTTTTTAGTGTATAAGAATTCGCACTCTATATATTAGATAGGAACGAGTACACATCAACGTAATTATGACATAAAGTGCACTTGAATCTAGTACGAAAGTGGTGTAAACACAGAAGAACAACTTTTATTTTCGAGTAAAATGTTTAGACTCCTAAACTTTTACGTACATGATACTGATGTGCGTTTAAAATAGGAAAGGTAAAAACTAAAAGTTACACTGATCACGTACCTACATATCAAATTTGAAACAATCTACGAAAGCCCTTTCTCTTATCTATTTGGTACCCACCTCCTCACCAAGGGTTAACTCTGATGAATATCGTAAATAAATGTTTTTTAGTAGGTATATCAAACTGCATGTACAACAACGTTAAATCGTATTTATAGATTCTATACAAGGTGCATAATATAAATGCGATACTGTTAGTACAATATAATATCGGAAATTCAATAACGTTTCAACACATGCACAATATAGAAATTCGATCAATTGTTCTCAATCAATTACATATTATCTCAAGTGTAGTTTTTGAATTTACAAGTAATAAAGTTAGTTCAATATTCAATGTTCTGTAGCAGTTTATCAAACAAAATAAATATTAACTTGTTACCATTCGTATAAGTAGCGCACAAGACGTAACTTGATCCCAATATCAGCAGCTATACCGATTAATATTAAACGATTATACAAACATGGACATGTAGTGACAGACTTTGATCCAAACATGACGTGCCCTTTTACAAATATCAAGTTCAAAAACAGTTCTCTACTATAACAGTATAACACATTACCTACTTGGTAAAATAAAAGATGTGCTCAATTCCTTATTAAACCATATTATATCGTTCATAATTTCATATTATTGTTATATTTCAAAAAGCTTGACCTCTGTCGGTGATGAATTCTTCGGTAATTTGTAGGTAATAAATTCTCTTTTCAATAGTTACTCATTAGCTATGTTTGTGTGTTTGGGATATCTGTCAAATGGTTAAATTTAATACTAATTATTGAAAATTTAAATCAATACAAGGGTTGAAAATACATTTCTGAAGTACATCAATACATTGTTATAAAATTTACAATAACTACTAATTAATTGCAATAAAAATAATCTTTAGGCATGTACCTATACATGTGTACGTGGTTCAATTTTTCTTCATAATTTGAATTGCTTTAAAGTGAAATATTCATAACAGCGTAAGCATACCTTACCAAACTATAGTATAATTAATATAGGTATGCATCTAGTTTGTTTTGCAAAGATGTTAGGAGATCTTAATAAATAAATGTAGTGTGTTTGTATATTTACATATCTTAAGAGTTTCAATATTTAAAGTGTAAAGTTTGTTTCAAAATTTATGTACAATAATAAAATCTATTATTAAATATTTTATACGTTTTAAATTATCATTGACAAAATAATGATAGTTATAATACATACATCAGATTGACTAAATAATAATGAACAAAAAATAGAATATATGAAATATATGATGTATAGGCCAGCCTATTATAAATTTATAACAGTTGTATACTATTAGAGTTCATATTTCACTAACTTTTTTGAAATCATAGTTCATACCTTCATACTACACGTTTCTCCTTTTTTCGATTATCCAATAATAATATAGACGAATAATAATATCAAAAATCCATAATCATAAAGCATTGTTTATAATATGGTGGTTGTTTTATTCTTATTACTGTTAGGTAATGAAATAGTTATTGACTTTATTTGAATAGTTTTAAAAACCAAAACTTTCATTTTTTGATATTTAATAAAATATAATACAGCGATATAAAAATTATATTCGTTACGGAGAGATGAATATCACACAAACTGTGGAAACAAAAATTATACCGAACAAAACAATATAAGTTTTCAGAAAGCCTAATCCTTTTTCTCTGATAATAAACCTTAAAGTGAGTATAATTACGTTACTTGATAAAAAAAATATTATGAAAACTCAATTTAAATTCAGTAATAAAATTAACAAATTATATTATTTTAGTAATTTATGGTTTAAATTACCAAAAGAAAATCCACCGTTATAATGAATTAAAATAAACTGAACCATTACTTTTTACTTTGTAAGTCACGATATTAAACATTTAAGAAATAGCTGTCTCGAAAAAAAGCCAATTTACAATGAAAAGGTTTTTTTTTATTAAAAAAAGTACGATTATTATTTAAAATATAAATATTTAATTTTAAAAATCAAAGTGTTCTTAAATTATTCATTAATTAAAAGTACTTATAATTTGTTATCAATTTATTTTCAATAATCTGACATTATATATTTACAGAAACATTATGTCTAGGCAAGATAATTTGACTGGATATTGGACTCGTTTAGTTTACCAACCACTGTACCTTTAAATATTATTTAATTATTCAATAAAATTGGCTATAAGTAGTTGCACCGCAGATTGACTCGTAGAATATATGGTTATAATTATTATGTCATTATCAGTTTTCAATAGCAATATTTTCAAGCTTTGAATTTTGTTAAATTGTAAAACGAATTGCCAAGTCGACCTCAAAAACGCACCTCATGTTTATTCCAAGGAAAAAGGTAAAGGTGTAAATGCCGTAAAATAAAAAGGAAATATAATTTATTTTCCAAATACTCGTTCACGACAACTCGAGCGAATATCCGAGGGTTAAAATTTCAACGCCAAACCTCGAGATATCCGTTATCAAGACGTGTGTCGCTTCTGAATAATATGTTCTATTTTTATGTGTGTGTATATATATATATATATATATATATATATATATACGTCTAGGACCTAAGCGCATGCAACCGTGTTCTGTTGCCACTAAACATTTGATAGTAATGATAAATCATCGCATTGAAAAACCAATTCGGTACATAAGCCCTGTTTATTATAGTGTTTAAAGGACGTCTTTACGTTTTTAAGTGATCGTAAAAAAAATTAATTAGAAAATATTTTCATCATATTTTATTGAATAGTTCAGTACTTAATGAATATAATGCGTCGGGTTAACCTTGTATCTATGTTTATATAATTGAAAGTCTGATACCCAAAACTGGCAAAACTACAAATAAAGTATTAGATATGGATATTACTTATAGACGTATAAGTTTATCACCTATTCTGGAGATATTGACTTAATACCTATGACATATTAGGGCAATATGAAACTTTGATGTTTCGATAAGGAACACTGATATTTAAAATACAAGGACTCTTTAATTACATGACTTAAAACCCTCAATTATTTATTATAATTGTTAGCTCAATGCTTGTAACTTAAAAAAAAATCTTGTGTGATATACATTGTTATTTTTATCAACCTGAGTATTTTTGTCATCTTACGATTCTATACTTTAATTTGCATTAAAAATAAGTTCTGTTTGAAATAAGCCTAATACAGTAATACTAGTATTTTGCATTCAAAAAGTTAAATAAAACTTGTACTACCTCGGGTAAAATTATATATAACAATGGTATACTTTTTTTAAGCTTTGTTATTTACTAATAAATGTTGTTAAACTATATGACAATATATTGGTGTTAATTTATTATAATCGATACATACATAGTTGAAATTATAAAACTAATTTAAAAAAAAAGAAGAAATTTATCTTTTTTCTATAATATGGTTGCCTATTCAAACATGTGTATGTTATTTTACCCGAGCACCCTGGTAAAATGACATAGAACATATTTTTTTCTAAAATAGCCTCAATTTTTTTTATGTTATGATATCCATATATTTATCGCAATATAACAATGTTACTGTTTAAATCTTTTAAATAATAATTCAGACATCTATAAATATAATTATATACATATTATATCTAGTATTCTTTAAAAATTTCTAAAACATTACACAACTCATCAACAGATTAATGTAGATATATAATATTATTAGAGTCAGATGGATATGACAGGAATAAACTTCAAAACAAGTAAATAAAATTATAAATGTAAGCCAAAAATATTATGTTATATTTTAACAAGTATAGTAGTTATACGATTTTTTCATCATAAATTGACATAAATAAATAAAGATTTTTTATGTTTACAGAATACTTGAATAAAAATAAATAAACTTAACCTTAAAATATTCAATTAGATACAATGAGTAATAATCACTATAAAAAAGTTAACTTTGGCACCTTGGTTCACCTATTCAATATGAATAAATGAATAAATTCTAAATATTCCAAATCATTTAATACCCAGCTTATTCGAAACAATGCATTATAGTATTATGTAGATTCTTCTTATTAATATTGTTAGTAAATATTAATTATAAGTTACAAATTAGTTATATGTATTACATCATATTCAGTATGCATCCATGAGATATAAATCATTTTTTAAACAATAACAATTATTTTTTATTATTTTATAGCTATAAACATTTTTTTAAGAAAGGCCTTTACAAAATAAATAAATTAAACATTCAAATTCAATTTTACCTTTTTAAAATATGTACCTATTAGTAATATTAGATTTAAAAAACTGAGTCATCGTTGGACGCGTCCCCATTGTATGTCGAAATAGATATAAAAAAAAAATTATTTAATTTTGTTCGAAGGAAAAAAATGTGATGGGTTTTATGAAAATAAAATGAATTAAAAAATATAACTAAAAACCATTTCAAAACTACTGAATGAGAACTAATATGATCAAATATATTAAAATAACAATTATAAAATAAAATTTAAAAAAATCTACTCATTTAATAGTACATGTGCAGACTGTGTGTAAAATTAAATACCTTAATCTAACAATGTTTTTAATCATTTATTCAGAGCTTTATTTGAATTTGTTACTTTAAGACTTATATTTTGAGAAGATGAATTTAATTTTTAATTCTGTAAACACGTAAATGCTACTATCTTTTAAAGTAACCCATGAAAATGGTACTCAAAGTTATAATTATCACTTATTTTCTGTTGTAAGAAATTAACTTTACTATACCCAGCAACTTCGCGATTTAACAAATAACAATAATTTCCTAAATTACTGTCTAATGCCTAGGGCAGACAACGTTTAAAAGCCAAGGATATATTGGGACTTAAAAAAAGGATCATAGTTAAGTAAAAATGTGAAATGAAATAAATCACCGAAATTTGAACGGTTATTGTTTTATTTGCATTTAAACGAATTATGGCCACGTCTGAGATGGACAAATGCGGTCTTGCTAAATTGATTCCAAATGCATTTATGCACATTGGTTTAAATAATAACATATCAATAAAGTATAATACAAATATAATTTTATAAAATCTTTTTAGACATATTCATTACAATCAACTTATAAAATATATTAGTTAGTAAGTAGGCATTAAAAATTATAGATAAGTAAAATAATAATATAGGCAACTCATAATAGTATAATAAAATAACGTATATATTTCTTTAATTGACTATTATATATTATAGTTATTACTTATCAGTTATTGGTTTATTGTTAATATATTAATATAATGCTTAATAATTCAAAACAATTTAAAATGTACTTTCACGGGGAAAATTAATACAGATTTATAATTAACAATGCATTGAATATAATGCCTATATCTATAGCCAATTAATAGTATGAAAAATATATAATTAAATATAATAATATAGTAGAATAGTAATTTGAAATTTGAAATTATCAAAGTTGTAAGTTATTATACAACATTTATATTTATCAGAAAGATTTTAATTAATTAAATATTTCATGTTTTTACATTTAGGTGCCGGTACGTAAAAATATATGTGCAACAATGTTCTTGTTCAGAAAATGATTGTTAACCGTAAGCGACGACGAACCATTTTAATACACCATTAGATGATTATATTTAATTTTAAGGTTCTTGGGACTTATATGTACACGGCGTAATTTCATTTTTAAAAAAAATACCCAAATTTTGAGGGCAAATCGAATTGTAGGGTGTGTATATAAACCCCACATGGCGTGGTCACAGCCATGTCACATTTTTTTTTTTGCTTAGCACTTAACCTGTTAACGGTGCACGCTATAGTTGTGTCGTTCTTATAGCTAATAAAACGCACGTGTCTTTCTTTTAAATATACAAGATAATATATCAAGTTTTATGATCCGAATCGAAACATCTTACCGGCCGCAGTCGACTTACCGAACTCGTAATAACCCAAGACCACAGTCTCATCTATATATTATACAGAACTACCCATAATATTATAAATTAAAATACGTCTGGGTTGAAAATACTATACAACCCACTCCATCACACCATATAAATTTGTAAGAGCTCTGTAAATAAGGGTCGGATAATATGCATGGTCGGTGGCCCACCGATGTGGGTTTCACAAGCCGTCGGCCATTCTATATCGTTTGTAGGCATACCTGCAGCTTCACGTCAAATGTCGAATTCATAATAATTTTCCAAAATACAAAGGTAGAATGTTGGTAGGCCGTAGGCACCTTACCGCAAATATTATAATATGCACAGCCGCGATAGAGAACGGTTGCTCATACACTTTGTGTGGATGAATCATAAACAAAAAAGTGAGTTAAATAAAATTTTTAAAAAAATTACATATTACTGTGTCGATATTGACACGACGTATGCCGTATATTTCCTCAGCAACTATACTGAAAACAATCGCTTGTCCCACAGTATCGATTGAGATCTATTTGGCTGTACGTACTGCGTATAAAAAACATTAATAATAATAATACATCAACCCATTGAAAATAAGATGAGATACTAAAATAAATAAATAACATTTGGAACAGTTTAATTAACAATGTTGTCCTTAAAGTAGTTAGACGAAATGTTTTCATGTAATTCTAATATTTTTATAACAATCTGCGGGCAGTTGGCTGAACCAGACAGAGGAAAAGTGCGTAAACGTCAAAATAACGAAAATACTATATGACGTGTTCTATGTATGATAACAGCTACAAGCTATGTAACTTATTGAATTCATCAAAACCTAGTGAACATTTTAAAATTATTTATATTTTATAATTATTTCAAAAGTGTTCCTAGCATAATCTTTTTAAAATATAGAGAGAATAATGTTAAAAAAAATATTTGTGCTCTGGGTATTTAATTATTTTATTGATTATTAAATGATAGGTATTTATTGTAATTCATAGTAGTCTCTTAAATATTGTACGCTTCATAACAACTCAATAATCAATAAGACCCAAAGGTAGGTATGGAAAACGTCGAAGAGCTTGTAATCAATTTAAACGGAACCTCATTGAAATTAACTTTTAGCTGCATTGTGATCACTACAATCATTTACAATCATAATAACACTACACCCTTTTGTCAAGTTTTCATCGTGAAAACTAATAATACATATATGATGTATTGATGTATAACGACTTTAATGTATACAAATTACTACCAACTGTTGATTGTTGTAGTACACAAGTACTGTACTACTGTGAACTAGAATGAATAAAAATAAGTTCGTTATTTTTTAATTTAATTTCTAAAATCATTTAGAATCAAACGACATTGTGGAAAAATTATTAGACACCTAGTAGGTAAATATAAATTATTATACTCAAAAACGATATTGAAAATTAGAACAGACAGAATCTTTTTAAATGTAGTTATACATATATTTTACATAAAATCTGTATAACATACCTTACACTAATCCGTTTCTTAAACCAATTGAGAGTGTATTTTATACTCACTATGGTTGTAATGATATAAAACATTTCCCCTAAATAGATGCTTGATGTGTCGAACGAAATTTTCTATTCCGAAAACAATTATAGAATAAAATAAATTTGGTTCATTGACAATATCTACCAAACAGTACAATAAAGCACTGGTAAATGAGAGGAATGAAGGGCACATCATAAATTAAGTTAAAATAAAAGAAGTAAATTTTTTCAAGACGCACTTCAAAGTATTTTTAAGACGATTATTTTAATTATCTTATATAATTAATACAATCAACTATTAATTCTCTACAGCTATCAACAGTAAAACTGTATTTCATAAAAAACGCATCATTTACTATGCGGTTTAATATTATTACAGTTCAATAATATACTAATTGGACGGTGCTTGAGAAAGGGTATAAGTCAACTTTTGGTTTTTTTAAATAAAATTTATTGTGTAGGTAATTTTACACCGTATTGGGGGATGCGGTAATTTGAAAATCGCAGTGATTAATATTAATCTATCAACATTAATACACATAGAACAGGGTGAATCACCTGTATAAACACGTATAAATATCTATAAAATATTAATACGAATACATCACAATCATATAACATTACATATTATTAAGATATACATATTCAGAGCCTCAAAGGTTCTTCAAAATATATTCAATTACACTCGTTGACACAGTTGTTCGAACGTGCTCTGATATCATAGTGTTACGATTAAAATAATTAATTCGCACGTTTGACAATTTCAAATGTTTATGCTATGGGGTAGTTATTGTAGTTCCCGCGATTCTCCAAAACCACTCCATACTATTTACGGACATGCAAAAACGGACCCTTTTAGCGGGAAAAATGTTGGCTACGTGCCCGTGCACTATTAAACGTGGTTGTCACAAAAATTACGTCAATAATTATTCTTGCTTTAATTATGCAAATTTTTAATTTGTAGTTGCAAGCTCGTGAAACCCATAAACGAGCAAATATGGAGCTCTGTTTAGTATTTTATAATGGTCATTTTTCTTCTGTTAACAAGACTGTTATTTGACATAACGTAACTTGGCAACGTCAATGGTAATGACAAATAATATTATGATTTCTTTATCGTTTTAAAATTAATCGAAATGCTCCGCAATATGGCTCAAAATAAACATAATGTTAAAGTATAATAATAAAGAAGTTGCATTAAAATATTTAAAACTTAATATTCAATTAGCTTTGTGCTTAGACAGATAAGCCATTGCCTATTACAGTGATGGTTGACCTATATTTTAGATTTTAAGTAGATCTATGCATTGGTTTTATAATGACGCATACTTCTTTTTTTGTCAGTCTATCATTACATTATAATATTATTATATAGAACAGAAAAAAAAATGTAGCAAAAGTTTCCATATTTCGTAGGTTTTACATATTATATTTATTTCGATTTTATACCGTCACTTGATCATGTTTGACGAACGGCTTGGATTTTACACACAAGCTATTTATTGTATTATTATTTACACACTAGTATATAAATCTACATAAGTGTACTGTGTACATGACTACGATAAATTGAAAACAACGGCGATAAAGATCCTCTTGGTATGAGAAACCTGTAAATAATATACACATGTTTATATTTAGGTGCAGACCGATGTGCATCTTAACTTGTCTTACCTCTCTCGGGAAATCCTTGGGAAACGTTTCGACGGACTGAAAATGTCACGAGACTCACAAATATACGCATACAAGATCAGGGGGGGGGGTAAATGATAAGGCTTGGGAAGGCTAAGCCCCCCCAAAATGGAACGAACTACAATCCACCCTCAAACAACCGGACATCCTGATGATTTTGTCTCTTGGCACTACTGTAATCAAACTCGTTTCATCTATAGGTACCGTCACATACTGCACAACACGATTTAAGAGCTTGCGAAAGGTGACGCGAAAACTGTTTGATGGAGTATCGAACAACCCGACTACCACCAGCGATTTCCTGAGACATGCTGACCAACGACGAGTATCATCACTGTAAACCATAGGTTCCCAACCTATGGTCCGCGGACCACTAGTGGTCCGCGAGACATTGTCATGTGGTCCGCGAGCCATACTTACAAAATGTAAAAATATTTTAATAATTTCATTTTCCTTAGAGGCATAACACTAACTATTGAAAATCGTGTATAGTAGGTCGTTTCTTTATAAATTTATATTACATAGTGAAACCCATGTCATTAAAAGCCTTTATTCATGTAATAATAATCAAAATTCTAAAATATGTGAAAAAAAATTGATTCTTATTTATAAGAAAAATAAGGTATACAATTGAGGTGGTCCGTGACGTATAGAAAGTTCTCATAGTGGTCCGTAGTACCAAAAAGGTTGGGAACCACTGCAGTGTAAACCGATTGTGAGTATACTTATTGTAAACTTTAAAGAATCATGGCCTCTTGGCATATTTTATGGAAAAGGTAAGAAATCGTATTTCATAGTAATGCAAATAAAATCTTAAGCTTATTTACTGTTTCATAACCAATTTGATTCATTTATGCCGCAATATTGTAGCATTAAATAAATTAACAATTATGTATCATTGCCACTCTATGTTATTTTTAATATTAAACCAAAAATTCAGCTATTAACAGAAAACGCACAATATTAATGTATAAACAATAACTACGTTCAATACTCATATACGCTTGTCTTATCTGTGATAAGTGTTACACTACACACATTAAAAAATCCAAATTTTCCAACACAAAGTTCCAAAAATTATTACTTACAAACGCACCATGGTTTATACGTAAAATAAATATGTATAAATACCTCAAAATAATTAAAATACAAGATCACATAAGTGCGCTGGCAACAAATGATTTCAAAAAATCGTTTGCAACTGCAAATGCAGACAAATATGATTAATACAATAATTTGGTAATATAATTATTATTTCGAATGATAATACACTGTAGAGTGAGCACTTAACCCAGCGATCTACAAAAATAAGGTACCTAATTTATTTTATTCGTTTCCGTCAGGACACTTATTTATAATTAGCAATACAGCAGGTATTCAAAATATTCGCACCCAAGTATTAGTTATTGTATTATCCTTATAAACGAAAATCTTTTACTGAACAATCAATTTTGTTACACTGTGATTGAAATGTATAACTTATTATTTCAACATTTTGTATGATTAAATAAAAAACAAATTCGATGTATAAAAAAATAAAACAGTTATTTAATAAACGCTAACTTATTTTGTAATAAACAGATAAATAATAGTATTCTCTATACGAGTATTTAGTGACCAAAATTATGTTTAGGTACTCCACTCATCACTCCATTCAAATATACAGGTTAGCAATAGAGATGTCGTTATAACATCATTTTTTTTATCCACATTTTAAACAAATATGAATTAAATATATTTCGCTTTTAATTCATTTACTTATATCATGAGCATAATAATTAGATAACACCAACTTTAATTTTCAGTCATCAGCAACCACGGTAAGGTTGCGTAGGTACAAGTAAATTACCCATACTACCAGTATAATAAGTTCTAAAGTTTATTGTCTACATCAACATAAGTTTGGAATGTTTTATCATTATTATTTTCAATAAATTGTAATACATACATATTTTTGGCTAAATTATAGTTGGTAAACACCAACATCGCATTTTCCGTATACATTATTCACGAAAGAGCTTATTTATAAACTTTTTATCGATCGTAAAAATAAAGAATTTTCTAGGTTTTTCTTTTGCTGTACAATTTAATTTTGTCTAAATAATAAAAGTTACACGGTAAATATTTAATTTAAAATAAATTCTTTAATTATTATACACATCATGAACTAAATTTTTAATTCCACTAACACATATTTTACAGTACAAACTATAGTATTAGTGCGTTATAAAGAATAAAATGCAATACATTTTAAAATTTATGTTTTCGAAATTAATATTGGATATGGCAATTGATCAAACATAAAATATTTTTAGCTTAGGTTCTAGGCGTTCAAACTGTAATTGACTTTTCAAAACTATTTACTGCCCAACATCTAAATATATATTATATTTCATTGATTAGTGTTTACGTTTTACAGCCATCTTATTATCAATGCATACATATTAAGAAGATAAGAATTATCAAATGATGATAATAATAACACTAATGAATATTATCAATAAATATCTATTTGTTAAATAAATAATCTATTAAGACCATTTTTTGAATATTTCATAGTATACGTCTAGAACTTTTTTATAGACTCAATTATTGATATACATTTTTGGGTGGTCCAATCTGTAAACCCATCATATAATAACCCATCTGTAAACAAGCCACGAATGCGTGACTTAAAGTCAGTAAAAATCCATTCCATCACATCATTCTCAATAAAAATAATAAAAAATATATAAATATATTTTAATTAAGAGAGTAAACCAATGACCGAAAATGAATCATTTATTTTTTTACCAACTTTTTTTCACAGTAATATTTACATAATCAAAATATTTATACATAATATTATGAACAGCCTACTTCATACTCCGCTTAATCAATAGTCCATATTATATTGTATTTTGAAACGAATATGCTAATAAATTATAATTAAAATAAGTTTGGACGCATTGTTTACATTCTAATTTCAATTGACTTCAATTAATTATTTATCTTCTACATAATCGCCCCACTGAAAGCAGTTCAAAATACATAGAAATGACAAAATAATATATCATTTAGTAAGATAAATAGACATATTTAAATCTGTATATTGCGTCTTAACTACTCTATACAAATAAGTATATTTGTATACTAAACACATACGATAAAATATATTTTCATCTTCAAAAAGGTTTTAATTTTCTTAAAAATGTATTTTATCATGATTCAAACAAATGCGTTTTCCATAACACATGATATAGATGTAGTATTTATTATACAGTACAAAATATTATTACATTATTTGCAAATTTGTACACTTAAACAAATATTATAAACCATGTTTATATGTAATACATGTATATTTAAAACTAACTTAGAATTTAAATTATTTTAGATAGTCATGGCAAAAAATGATTTCATGAAAATAGATAATTCATAATCAGCAAGACTCGTTCATTACTAACAGCTAATTTAATTTAGTAATAATTTGAAATCATAATAATCGTTAGTATTAAATAATATAGTACCTACTTAACACGATTATTATAAATATTCCAAAACAATTGTTTTAGGTTACACCATCACAAAGGTCCAACCAAATCATTGAGTCTATTTATACGGAATTAAAACTACATCCAATTTCAGAGCACTTAAAATAAGTTCAAAATGGTATACTGCACAATTTGACTTGAATATAAGTAAAAACGACGAATAGTAGTCCTGGATCCTCATAGCTGCTATACTAGGAAATAAGTTTTGAATTGAAGAGTTCACAGCTGTGAGAGTCTACCATGTTAGTTTTAATCTTTTAATCGATGTGAGTGCCTGCCACGTGTTTGATATTTTCAATATCTTAAGTAGATGTCAGTTATCTTTCAATTGATAATTTGATCAAATTATATAATACTGTTCATAATAAATAATAATGCTATCGTATGTAATAATATTATGATATATTCCTGACAGCGTCAACGTGACACGGAACTACGGAAGTCACTTTATTTCAATGCGATAACCATCCACATTTGTAGAAATAATCCATCCCAAAATAATAATATGACAATGTTTGTACAATGTTTGTCTAGCAACAAATAAATAAATTACAATAAATCTGTGATTTTAAAAAGAAAAAACAGGTTAAGTCCCTCTGTTGTCCCAAATTAATAGGTGCCTAGTAAACGATATCATTGATTAGGTCTCTGTAATGGATGTGTAGAACTTAAATTTGAATTCAATGATAAATCACATACGAAAAACTATTCTGAACAGAGGCTTATATTTCTACGATTAATTTATCACTCTAATAGTTATACTGTTGGTTGAACTAATTTTGTATATAATATTATAATAAATGGTAGTTATTCAATTATTATTATAAGGTAGCTGTTGTAATTACAATCATACTGTAGAACGATGTGAATAAATTAGTGCTATTTATATCTATTAAAATCAAATATTATTCTAAATATTTTGAAAATGTAATTGTGTATAGTGAACAATAATAAACTTACCCAATGGCAAAAATGCAAGTACTTACCTCCAGACAATCGTTTTCAACTACAACAATATAACTAAAATTGTTATACATTTCGTTAAGAATATTTTGAATACTACTATTCAATGTAGTACCTATGTACCTACGTACCTACATACTGGGATTTTATTACTTTTGATCCCCCAAAGTTCTAACTATATCCGATTTACTACCATAGACCACTCTCGAAGTTGAAGATTTTTTCTATACTATAAAAAGTGTCTTCAGACACAAAAAATAAAAAAAAACAAACATCATTGTAAAACCAATACATTCAGAGCTCCACTCAGAATTTAAAATGTGATGAAACGTTGTAAAATCCAAAATATGACGAATAAGTGTATATCCTTACTCTTCTTTTTATTTTTTTATTTTATTGGTATTAAAACAACTCTGCTGCAAAGGCCATTAGTTGAAATTACTTAGATAATAGATTGCAATTGTCAATTAGTTACAGTATTTACAATAGATTATAGTATTATACATTGTAATAAATTATAATTACATTATATTTTGTTAATTACCTGGATTGTTTCATTTTAAAACCTTCCTCTTAATTAATAAAATAAATTCTTTAACGAGTGCAGCATTTTTTAAAACGGAATGAATAATACTCCTGTTATTGAATACTTGTATATCAGTTATTGTTAACATTATTTTTTATCTTAAAATCGTTAGAAACACGTTATAAAATGACAGTAATATTCGTGCAGAAATTTTTTTTTTAAATAAAAATTTTTTTACATTAAAATATTAATAAAATATTAACGTATGTATAATGTGTATTGTATAGTAGGTCTCCCAGTATCTACAAAAATTTAAAATTTAAATAATATTACAAACTTATACAATACCTTATATTTAATTAAATATACAGTGTCAATGCCATAAATAGCATTACAAAACATAGTCGTGAATACTTCAATTCAACACATCGGAACACTGAAGACTAAATTAAAAATAATTTCAAATTTGAACATTGCTCTTTGTTTTAATCAAAGCTGCCTTTTTATACATTATATTAAATCAATGTTTAGGTACAATCTTTAAAAAAAAATGAATGTTCCTATACCTATTAAGCATGGTGTTGGCGTCCGATAAAGTAGGTACTTATCCATTATTTTTAATTAATTAGGTAAGTAGGTACTAATTTATAAGTTATTCATATTTTATACAATTAGGTATGAAACTTAATAAGATATATTTTTCATTCGATAACTATTAAAATGCATGAGTTCGATACTACAATGAATGTAATAAATAATAATAAACTTTTTTGAAATATTAGATAAATAAAAAAAAAGGTTTTTTCCTAAAGACAATCTGTTTTTAGATTGATACGATTTATCATCACTTAACTATGTTTATCACTTGACATTTTTATATACTTTATATGACCAAAGCTATCACCTATCCCGCGTATATTTTATTATTATTACTTATATAATATAATATTGTTATTTACCAATGTATGTAGGATTACATTCCAAAAATTGCAAGTCTAAAACATTACTTGTTTATGATGTTGTAAACTTTACAATGTACATAAGCTATAAAGTAAAAAAATATTAATAAACATTGCACAAAAGTAACAATATATTAATTATCTACTAATAATTGATTAATTGTGTATGGCCATTATTATTAATGTAATTATGTCTTAACATACTGTGTACCTCTACTCACATATTATTATATATTTTTAATGTTATGAAAACAGTAAACGTAAGAGTATGTAAAATAGCACTGAAATAAGTGTGTTTGTGTTATAAATTATTGTAAATAACAAAAAAACTAAATTCGAGGTATACCTAACAAACATATAACGACAAAGCTAAGAGAAGTAAAATAAAACTGAAACAATTATCGACAATGCTAACGAGTCTGCTTGCGCCTAAGTTTGACATAAATTGTCTACACCTAAAGGTAACAACAATTATTTTGAGAAAAACCCATACTTAGAATGACACGTTTGGAAAATAGTAATCTATCATCGTTTTTGTAGGTACCTATTTATACTAGTTATCATATAAAATATTATAAATTATTAAATTAGTATTAATGATTATGCTTCCCTATAATTGGATTCTGTATTGTTATTTAAAAATAAAATAATATTAGAGATGTACAATATCTGATAACTGTTAAAATATATATTATTTATTTATGTATTCCTGTAGTTTACGATACACATACATTTTAACTGGGTAGATATATCCACTTAAAATTTAGAAATAAAATGTTTTACAGATGGGCATATTTAGAAATATGTATTAAATAAAATAGGGGAGTGCAAGGAAAATGTATCTTTCATTACCAGAATACTATCCCAAAATACAAAAATATTACGTTATAAACAAAAATTTAATAATTTTTATCCCCAATATTTTTACCTAGGTATAAAAAAAAGTATCTGATGCTAGATCTACTGTTTCTCTTACAATATACAATTTACTAGGTGAATCCAATAATTATCAACAGATGGTTAAATGCAAATACGGTGTTAAATATTTATTTACCCGTCATTGGTCACCAATAAACCCCTTTGAGTGTAAAATTAGTAATTTGGTATATTTTTGGGTGATATTAAAATTTACATACCAATCAAAAGGAAGTAAATGCATCGTAAAACAAAATAAAATAAAAACTATTGATAACCTCATTTGATTCACCATAAAAAATAATAACTTAAAAATAAATTTCTTGTCTGTGGGTCAGATAACATTCGTCTATTATAGCACATGACGTAGGTACTTCATTAATCGTTATTATTAAAATATATAAAAGCGTTTTAATATAATATATTCAACTTGACATTTGTATATTGAATTGTACTCATAAAAAGAGTATATATGTGCGATAGACTTGGAATTCAACACATTATAGGGGCAATATACTATTGTATTTTCTTCATCTAAAATCTTTGATCTTTTTTTTATTAAATGGATACCTTATTTGTAGAAAGAATCGAGCACGACCGTTTTAATATAGTAAAAATAATTGTGCTCACGTTGTATTACACTGTTACTGTACAATTAAGAAAACTGTGGAATTTTTTTTTTCAAACTAGTGTTGCTTGCATTTACAATAAGTTTTTCATTTACTTTGTAGTTAATAGTAATACTTTTTATAGACATTATTAAATCAGTGCCGTGTATCTAGTTGATAAATAATTTTTTGAGGTATAGAGGAGCACTAAATTGTATAGGTGGTACAAAACTTACCAAGCTATAGGTATTTGTTAATAGCTAACCTAACACTAGAACATTCATAGATAAAGACAAATATGAGAATATGTAATAAAAATTAAACTATCAAGTTAACAATCGAAGAGATTTAAAATACTTAAAACGTAACCGTCAAATTGAATAGCAGTATACCAGCTGTGATATTTATCATTAGGTACTTTAAAAATATGTATGGTACTTTCACTTTTTAGCATCAAATATTTTGAAAAGAAATTTAAAATTATGATTATATATAATACGTACTTAAATGTATGCAATAAATTCATTTTTCAGCATCTATCTACGTACACATTTTGATTAGGTATGTAAATAGGTACTGCAGACTGTTCGGTACTGGAATATAAATTAGTTGAATCACAACGTATTCAGGACTTGTTTAATTAACATACAACGTTTTCTAAAAATCTGTTAAGCGACGAGATAATCAGATCATAAATGTTAGTAATATGAAACAGACGCTATTTGTGTTTATTAGGTGATTAACAGTATTTTATTGTTGTCTCTCCAATGCGAGTATCACCAAATCAGTAAAGACGGTTTAAAAATTTAAAAATTTAATTATTATAGCTACACATTTTGATTAATTATTTGATGTAGCCGAAACTACTAAAGCTTTAACTTATAATATTAATTTATCATTATAAGTTAAACAAAAAAAATTGTTACTTCTGTCATTAGTGTATTGAAATGATAAAATAAATATTTCAAACAAAAAAGAAACGCATTCAATCGCGATAGGTGGTTTATTTGAAAATTAGAGTTGAAAATCTTTGATTAATAATTTAATAATTTTAGGAGAAAAAAAGTTATTCTCGTTGGAATTGGGTAGTACGCGATTTTTTTTTTGAAATTTGTGAGAATTTGATTTTTAATTAAATATGATAAATGATAGTGTCGATAATCTCGCATTTTCTTCTACGCAAAATACAATTATTATTATTTTAGGACTATTTGCCAATTAATGCAATAATGAAGTATACTATAATACTATAAAGTACCTATGTTTTACAAAAAATAAAATATTAAAACTAATCTGAAAATCTCGAACAACCTTTATAAGCTTTGAGGCCAGACCCTAATAACACCAACAAAAACATAAGATTTCTAAAACTCGCAAAATTGTACTACCAGCTTTTATAGTATAATAAAATTACTATAGAAAATAAATCCATCTAAAGAATAAAGATTAAAAGCTTACATTTATCTTAAAACAAACATGTAATAAATCGACGATGTTATAGAGCACCTACTTACCTAATTATTTATTATTATTCTCTTTACAATTTTAAATAATATAATATTAATTAATTAAGGAGATGTTTGCAGAAGAAAATGCGTTTAATGCACAAAACTGACAACAATAGTGGATTTGAATCTTATAGGCTTTTAATGCATTTTGCTGAAGATAACACATATCATTATGCAAATATTGAATAAACCTAAGCGCTTTAATGTGAACAAGTTTATGTAGTATAAAGTAAACAAAGGAACAACCGAACAAGAGAGTATAATGCAGCCCATTGTACGACCGAGTCCGTCCCTTTCGGTGTCTTTCCATATACGAATGGATTACTGTAAAATGATATAATATTATAAAAAGAAACGACTCTTCTTTAAAGGTAATGCCAGCAACCGGTTTATGCAGCGTAATTTTTCTCTGCCTCCGGCAATTTATTAGAATCGGATAAAACGACTGTTATTATTTTATGTTATTTTTGTCTTTATTCCAAGATCTGGATAACATTAATAACCCTAAAAAAACATTGTATTTTTTTTTTTATTACTGACTTCGACGGTTACCAAATAGTTTACGGCTTTCGAAAAAAAAATCATAATATACGTATGTCATAATGGCGAATACAATACAATTATTTATACGTATGTAGGTACTATATTATACATATCACACATGTACCATTAAATGTTTGAACGTTAAATGCGTGACAGTAATTTTTTTTTTTAAATTCAAATTTTTATTGCAAATATAAAATATATTCAAAGCAGCAATAATATTTTCTGATTATAAATACCAACGTTTTATACGCCTACATCCAGGTATGATACGTATTAGTGTGTTACTACCTATAGTAATTCTGCATAATGTTGTATTATTACTACGAATTCACATTTATTATTATTCTTTTTTATGCTTACTAATATTTAATATCAAACAACCTTTTTTGCGTTCTTTTAACTATATACAATTTCGATTATCCCCACTTGTACAGCTATGCCAAACATTTTATTATGAAAATACATCATCATCGAAATATTGTCAATAATTGTTGCAATATATAGTCAAGATTTTCATTATCCCTTACGGCGATAAAGTCGAACTGTAGCAGTTAAGAAAAACAACACATCAATAATGTTATCACATTCTGGTACACTCCATCAGTCCAAACAGTAGTGATTTTGAAACTGAAGAGTATATAATAATAATAAGTTATACCTAATATAAACTTAATATCTTTTTGATTACTCCAGATTTATTTAATTTAACTTTTCTGTTGTCTTTTGTTGTACATTTTAACGACCATATTTCATCATAAGAATAAATATCAAAGGAAAAAGACAAACAATATCTTAGTACTCCCCTTCCTCAACTCGACAAACAAGTATTGTAACACACACAAAAGTTCTCCAGCATTGTAATCAAAAGATATAATTCATGATTAGAAAGTATGGTCGTCACTGTGGCTGAGGGGGGCTGAAGCGAATCTGGAAGTTTGGCATATTATTTTCACTCGTTATTACTACAGTAACTATTTTACAAGTTCGATGAAAACTGAAAAGTATAACATTTTAGTATTTTACAATTTAAATTAAAAATTAAAAATATGTACCGTAGTGATTTATATACGTGACTGCAGAGCTGCACTGCTTTAAAAATATTGAAATCGTTTCATTATACATTGAGCCGATTTGATTTCAACAAGAGAAGTTTTTGGTAAAAACAAAACACAACTATAGATATATTATTCAGTACTCAAAAATCAATGACAACCTATTTCACAGTCCGCGTATAGTGTATACCACCTGGCTTTACCGTGAATTCGGGCCTACCATTAAAACAAGGTTGACAACAACAAAAACTGGAGGGAGTAAAAAATAAATATTATATTTTGACATTTTTCATAATACTGACTGTTGTATTATTAACGTATATTAAAATGTTTGAGTAAACAATTTTTATATTATATCCACGATGTGACAGGAGTGGCAAGCAGCATGTTGGGCACCACTGATTTCAGATTTACAGACAACATATGTTATATAATATTATTGAATATTATATTTAATACAACATATTATTATGCTTTGTGTCAATGAATGAACTATTTTATGCGATATGGCCGTTTGAATGTTTTACCGTTTACTGCCAGTTTCGGTGGGGTGACAATGAGGAGTTACGACTGTATATTATACGATCGTGTTTTAGCGATTTATATTATGTTACATTTTTTATTCTTCCCATTTGCGATCCTCCGCAGACCGGGTGTATCGTAATATTATTATTATGGTATCCACGGTCGGTCCTCCTCGTACCCGTATCACGATATAACAACAATATTGTAATCGTTGGCTGGTTGATTTTTTTTTTTATGTGCATATCATTATTACAATATTACTCAGGACTTCTACGACAATACCCCCGGCCTGTAGACGACCCCGACCGTTATAATTATACGTAATATTGTACACAATATAGTAATGATAACACAGGCTCAAGTCTCGCCAATAAACGTTCTCCTCATTGTATACAACTGCATGCCAAACAATATCCTCTTGCGCTCGCACCGTACGTATAAGGTAATATTCAGTACCTCCAACCACCGTCCTGCCATCATTTTATTACATGTACGTATGTATATTATATAACGGGCACAGATAATTTGTATATAATTGCCCGGATTACGATTAATTATACCTATTACATATTTTAAAGACGATCGCCGCCGATCTTTGCTCTCAGACCGGTCCTGCGTTTCGCGGACTCGGTTATTATCTGCACAGCATTTTATTTTCTCATTTTTGCTGCGTTTAAAATACGTGTTTTCGTTTATAAGAAGCGAAGAAAAAACACGTTTACATGATTATATTAATGCACGGCGGGAAACGAATAAAGAATTGAATTGTTGTCGAAAACGATTTTTGCTACTTGTAATATGCGTCTCAATATTATAATATGATAATAATGATATGCGTATAAAGAGGATATATTAATATTATTGTTTTATCGACCAGATGATAGATACACGTGACCCGCACTTATATTTATCCCAAGTGTTATAATAAAGCGTATACCGTAAAATATCATGTTTTCAAAAGTTCAAGGCAATCGATGGTACTAAAAATATAATTATGCAATACATTTCACAAAAATTCGACTTCAACGTCTCCGTCGGAGTTTTGATAAATATTTTTTATCGATACACACATTAATAATGTCAGTACCTATGCAACTGGCAACTGCATTTTATTATAATATTTTATGTACACGTTGTATTAAAAAATATTTATTATATTTAAATGGATAATAGGTAGATACGCTGTGACACACACGCACGCTCACACACACACACTACGGATATCGATTCGCTGTAGATGTTAAAAGTGAATGATACGAAATTAGTTTGTCGTTTCACACGTCAAAATATAAAATTTGAACGGTGTGTGATTATAGTTATTGTCATCTGGGATTCGGCTTATGTAGTATACATATAAACCTATACCGAGTCGGTGCACACATATACAATATTATATGGCATACGATTCGAATAGATCGTTAAGAAGATACACGAGTGTACCAATAATAATATGATATATTATATTTTACGTCTCTGCGGCATAATCGATCGACAGTCGTACGACACACCGCCATTGTAAAAGTTATTTAATACATATTTTATCCATCAGCGACGTTTGCCGTTCTATTGAAGAAGACATATTATTATGCAGGAGGGTTATTAAACCGCCACGTCGTGTCATCTTTAAAAAAAAAAATAGCCGTTTTCATCAACACATTTGATTCGTTTCTACAGTAACTATCACTCATTAGTAACAGTGGATTTAAATGATACAAACCTACAACAATAGTCAATAACAAGAACGAAATGAGAAATACACGCAACGGTTACATTATGCCATATTACTTATGAGTACTCGTATTACGTATACACAGTCGTTTCTCGTGAACATTATTATTATTGTTATTATTATTTCGTACATATTAAAAGTGCGTAGGTACCCAACTGAATATCATGTGAAAACACTAATTTTAATTGAGAGCATATAATGATACATTTTTAATGGCATATCTTGTAATGTTACGTTACGATGATATTAGTTGTAGAATACATATTATAATATTATAATATAATGTACATGTGCGTGTCTTATGTAATGATCTTTCATACCACGGTTTGGTTAAACTCGTGTAATATGTTATTAAATACCAAATAAGGTCAAAAAACCAAAAATATACAAATATATAGGGACCTACGCATAACATTATAAAATAGTAGGTATTAACATTTAACAGGCAATTATAAGCCACGATTATTTCTCTTGCACATTACCACAACATTACACTAAATTCACATAGATATTAGTCATATTATCAATTAAATTTTAACTTTAATGTATATTCAATATTTCTTATACTACAACAGAAATGAATCAGAAGTAACTATGCTTTTTTTAAAAGAAGAAATTATTTTTTTAATCTTGATGAGTAAATAACTAATATTATAATCATCGAGATGTAAATAAAAAGGTTTATAACTAAACCAAATATAAATCTTAAAAGTGTATTACCTCGTGTTTTAAATATAATCTTACTTGACCAAATATTTTCTTAGAATTTGTATATGTTAAGATTCTACTTTCATTCCTGAACAAATAATTTAAAAATACAAATAATTATTTGTCATTCGTTTAAATTTAAAACTCTATAGAAAATTGTTTTTAAATCAAAGGAAGTATAAATTATACATGCTATATATATATATATATGTATGTATATTATGTGTATGTTGTATAATGTATATATATTTCGTTCATAACCATGATAAAACGAAATATCATTTAAAAATATTCTACCACACTTTCAGATGAAAGTTTCAGGTATTTAATTTTTTTATTAAATACTCTAGAAAACCATTCGTTTAACTTTTTTTTGCGAAATTAATGATTTTGTTAGTGATGTCACAATTGAATTTAGTTCAATAAGAAGATTAAAAACAAAAATAACTTCAAAATAATAATCAATTCTCTTTAAACATACTTGAAAAATATTAGGAGAAATCGCTCTACTGTATAGTAAATTTAAAGTGTACCTCAAGAATCCATTGTAATTTATGTGTTGAATTTGAATTAAAATATTAATCATTACCCATTGGTAATGAATGAACAAATAATTTAATGAAATTTAAAATAACACATTATTGTAAAACAGGCAAAATAATCACTTCATTCAGAATCTAAAAATACTTATTGGAACTCATTTGTTGAATAATTTAAATAATTGAGCTAAACACGAACAATTAGTTTATTATAGCAAAACATAAACAAAATATGGTGAACATATCCATGATCAATGTTATATAAATCTATTTTTAGATCCCTTGACCTTGCATGTTAGATATTATTTATTTATTTTTTGAAAATAGAGCGGCCTACAGATGTGAAGTAACTGCAGTGACTCGGATAGACTGAACTTTCGGGTAAAAGTAAATAAACATAATCATCCCATACACACCGTATATTATTTACTGGGATAGATTCTGTAAGAAGAAAAACGATGAAACAAAACCAATCGATACTATGACCTCAAGCTGCTGACATCTGCTGCAGTGTTGGTTGAAATAATTGACGTCTGTCATTCCGCGGCCGGTGGGAGGTGGAAGAACGGTATACTTAAAAAATTGGAAAAAAATAAAAATTTTTAAAAATAAATTATATAAATTCTGTTGTCAGTTCGAGCATATAATATACGACATCGAGCACGAGTATATAGTATATACACCATCCTATAGGCTAACGTGTCGTTTCGTGCAAAAGCCATATAAAATGAAGAGATAATTGTGAACGGAAAAACTGGTTGCGGCTTGGCCGTAATCCTGTTTATGGAATAATTGGAGTAGAGTCCGGTTATATTTAATACAATATAGTGGCAGTCTGTTGGAGAACAGAAGAAAAAACAAAGATGTATACATATACCTATAGATTTTTTTCATATTTTTTTTTCATTCGCTCCCGACTGATCGTCGATGCTGAATCGAAGAGCAGAAAGTCTGTACTGACTGACCGTCGTATTTTAATAATGATATAGTTCACTGAGCTATCAGCGTTTGTGGCATAGTACGCATTATCATATTATTATTATGACATCTAGCCATGTCATATTATAACAAACTATTGATACATATATGACTATATAGATAAGCCGGATGACCGATATTATTCGGATATTTTAGGAGCAAAGTTGCAACACGTGTCTATAGGTATACACATAAAGTAGCTATAGGTACGACCATTCTCTTTGATGTCTGACGCACTCGACATTATGTACCCTACACACACAATTACACAAACACAATCGAGCCTTTGTCTACACAAAGCTTGTCGATTGCAAGAATCGACAAGATAATCACTATAGCTATTCCATATTATTTCAATTAATATTATAATATAATATGGTACGCATACGTATATTTTTTATGAATGTATAGTGTTTTCACGAAAAATGTAAGTTTTATACCCGATGTACCTATAGTTCTGACGGTGTTATCGACATGTTTTCATTGAAACGAAGACAGATTGAGCTCAATATATTATAATTTTGTTAAGCATTATTAGTATTTTAAGTATTATATTCCGTTTAAGTATTTACAAAACCGTGCATATATAAACAGTAATAATAATAGATATTTAAACTGTGGGTGTGGAAACATATTAAACTTAACGTATTATACAGTTTATTATAATAACGTGAAGACCTAAGCAGGTGAGTTTCATCGAGATCAATTCTTGTGTTTCTAATCCCCGCATAGGTATTTAAACAATAGGAGACAATATATCTTTTGTTTCTTTAACATAATGATACATTAATACGTTATTAATAATGCGCACCGTTTATAATAAGGTTATGAAGTTTGCAGGCCCTATACACTGCTGTAATTATAGTTGATTTTTAAATGTCCAACTCATTAGATCTAAATGTTGAAGTTGATTGGTTTTAATTAATTAGTACTTCTTCTTAATAGGATTGACGTAGCAGAAGGTTAAATTGACAAAGACAATCAGTAGCTTCTTTAGAACCGTATGAAATAATTAAATATTACGTTCAAATTAAAATATATCAATTGAATAAAATCATTCTAAAATAGTTTAATGTTATACACTTTTACACTTTTACCATTTGTAATCTAATATAAAGTTTTAATGCATTTTTAAAACAAATTTCTTAAATTATTCTAAAACTAAATTGAACATTTTCTCATTATTATTAATAATTAACCTGAAGATGATGAAAAATTATAAAAGTAAACTTAATTACAAATTTATACCAACATTTTGTATTAAGTTTTAAAGTGTTTAGATAGGTAATTATAATCAATATGAATACTTTTAAAATATGAATTTGCATCTTGCGAAGTATAATATTGTATAAATTACAAGATTGGGGATACAAATTTGAATGATCAACTATGAGCAGATACATTTAAGGTTTCTTATTTTGTTTTTTTTTTTTTGGTACTAAACATTTTACTTTGCCAAGTTCAAATAATATCTTTAAAAATATATTATTAAAAGAAGCGTATTATGTGATTTGTGTTATTATACTAAAAAAAATTGGACCACACAAGAGTATGACACTAATTTCAAATGCATGATTAAACTATTAATTATATTTTACCATAATCATAAGGGTTTTTGATAAGTTTCTCTTTCTGTATTTCATTAACAAATTATGAATTGGAATAAATCAATAAAAACTACCATTATAACGCTATACATTTGTAAGTAATATGTCTGAACGAATATCGTAAGGATTATTATTTATTAACGAGCAACTTTAAATACAAATAAAAAATATTTATAATTTACCTGCTTTAAATACTTCAATAAATGTATAACTAGCTGGAAAATAAATATTATACTTGTTAATAATTAACCATTTTAGTAAAATATTGTAGGTAGACATAATTTTATAAGCTGATGAGACTTAAATTTTAAATAGCCAAATGCCAGTACATATTATGTAAGGACTGCAGGTACGTGTATATTATCTCTTCTCGGATTATCGAGTTACACTACATTTTGGCAAAACAGATATTCGAAAAAAAGTTTTCAATACAAATTATTAAAAATTGCATTACAATATTTCTAAATTCCAAGACTTGATTGCTTCAATTCCCTAATCATATAAACTATAAGTTATAACTTATAACTAAACATATAGGCACTCCGATATCAGATAAATTATATTAAAGTAGACGAATACAAGAAAGTAGAATCTTTGGGTATCTCAATAAATAATATTAGATTCGTATACTAGATTACAAGATGAATATTTTTCTGACATTTTTACCAAAGGACCCGGGGCGTATTTAGGGGGATATAGGGGCAATTCCTCCACGGGCATCACTTTTTTGGGGGGCAGCACATCTTATACATGTGTTGTAAGTTTTTTTATGGGAGAGAAAAATTGCAACTATAAAAAAACTGTTGGGGGGAGGGGGGTAAGAAGGTATTTAAATAAATGTTTACATAGGACAGCAAAATCCTAAATACGCCTTTGCAAAAAGGCAAAGACTATATTATTTTGTTTATGCGCCGGTAGGTTACACAGTAAAACTTCACTTGGAATTTTCTCAATCTACTTGGGAAATGCCTTAGTAGTTTCTAAATGAAAAATAATGTCCATGAAAATGTTTGAAAATTACGGACAAAGTGAAAATACCATCCTTTCCCACCACTTCAATTGAATATTTATAATTACAATAATGTTCTTGTCAAAGAAATTATGTTCTTACCTACCAAAAACCAAACTATGTGTAGATGTAAAAATGTATATTGTATTATTATATTTATTGTAGGTATTCTAAATAAAACAGTTTATAAACCGTGGACCTACATTAATTTTTTTAAAGCATTATGCTGGCAACGAGTTTACTCATCAATATTTAGCGATTACTAATAGCTCTGTATATTACAAAATCTGTTATATTTATGTATAAAATTATAATTCAAAAAATATATGTTTCATAGCTTTTTTCGTTTTTTAATAATCTTACTCCTTCATTGTTATATATTAACTTTTTGTACTGTTTTCAACAAAACTTTAGGCTCAGCTGCAGTTACAGGGTACATCAGTCGTCTCATATGAAAGAAAATTCTCCTCCGAAGACTACCATGCATAAAAAATGTTTAATATTTAAAAACAGGGAAAATATTTTAAATAGGTATGAAAAAGAATTGAACTTTATTCCTTTTAGGAGATCATTAAACTGTATAAAAACTCTAAAATATGGAATAATTTACAATATTTTATGTCGTGTAGTTATCATATTTTTGTATGTTCAACCTTCATATAATTTATTATTCACGCTCGCATGTGACTCGTTTAAATGTGACCCACATAGTTTCAAAATACGTACCCTGGTACCTTGAGGCCTTAGTATTTAGTCCCTCACTATATATAGTATCGCCAATATAAATTAATAAAAAATTACACCTATTCTATATTTAATTAAAAAATTACATAGGTAAATAAATTAAATTATAGGTCTGTAAATGGACGATTAAATGTTAAAGTACCTATAATTAATTAATTGAACCATTTCGTATAAATAACTCAAGTAGACTATAATAGAACATTATAAAAATTATGGTTTTTAATAAAATATACTCCATCTTACCATAAGTCTTTGAGGGTATTAAATATTAATTTCATATTGATTTATTATCATTTTATATTCGTACATACCTATTGCACTCCCAAAAAAATTAGGTTAGAAATCATTAATTATAAAAAAATATTTTGTTTGAATACCTTTATATTAGTTATTTGCATAATATTTGAAAAATCTTGAAAACCAACCAAGAGTTTAACAATATATACAAAATAAATAGACAAAGATATCAGGTATCATAAAAAGTATTTTCTTGTTTCCAAGAATGGACATAATTATATAAATTATAAACCTATGTTGGGATAACATAATATAACTCATTTAAAACCTAGAGTTTTTTTACTTGACAAAATATTACTTGAATTACGTATATTCCCAAACAATTTTATAAATTATTTGATTCAACACGCGTACCATAAATAGTGGAATCGCCCCTGTTAATGTTAATTTTTCTGAATTTTTATAATAATTAAAGTAATATAAAGTAGAAAATCGAGAAAAAAACAAATTCCAAAGAATATAAGATAAAATTAAAGTAGAAACAGCCATACAATTTATATTAGTTAACAATATTGTGTATGAGTATTCTATGTAATTAACTTCAATCGCTAATAAAATCCTCTACATTATAGATTGTGATATAACATCAAAACGATTGTACCTCTACCGTATATATTACATATTAATATAATATTATTGGTCACATCTACCAGGTATGCCACGGAAAATTGAAAAGTTTTCGCACAAGCCATTCACAAATATCGCACAGGTTCCTATTGAACAAAGAATTCCCACCGATTTTTCCTTCATGCAGAGTCCAACTGACAACCAAGCAAATTCAAACGGAATGCCTCATATACAGAGTTCAGAGAAAAGCCCAACCTTGAGTAGGAACCTACATTTCCACATATCACTAAGAAATTCCTCAGACTTAACTAAATCAATAAACAACATCATATTCTTGTCAAAATTAATAAATAAATTGTAAAACTAATTACTAGAGCGCGGATGTTTATGACTTAGCATATTTTTTTCGCACAGCCAGAATTACACCGGAGTATGATATAAATCCGATTCATGAAGTCTAGATTACANTTGAGAATTTTGCTGTACCTATGTGAGTATGATAATTTTAATTAAACAACAATACGATCAATAATATCTACCCATGTATTCTATAAATAAACTATATTATTTTTTTCATAATAGAACCTTAAATAGAACTAAATTACCTACAACATTGAATAATGATGAATGAATGTACATAATTAAAAGTACTAGGTAATTTATTTTAATTTTAATGAATATTAAGTTTTTAAATTAATACAACTCAGATTTCAATACTAAATACTGTAGGTAAACCGTATGTAAATAGTAGATACCTAACTATCTATTATGTACTTCCTCTTTCGCGTTACCAATAAGACTAATACACGACAAATAATACTTTAGCGTAATCCCTCCTTCATCCCCTTAATTAAGTCTCTACAATTACAACCCGAACCATTCGAAAAATTATTCTACTACAATACAATATACATTAACAATAACAATTAACAAAGGTATATTATTCTATAGTCATTATATTTTAGACTAGGCAGATCGTTGTGCCTTTATACCAGCATAATCTAATCTATCGGTAGTCATATCTGCGAAGAAAAAAGCAACGTTATACTGGTTATGGGAAAACTAGTAAATAATAATATACAGTTCCCACCCTAATACCACGCAGAATCTAAAATAAACAGACAAACAGTCAAGAGATTAATCTTTTTACTCTTATCGTTCAATATTTTCTATACAGACAATGCTATGCCGTTTTATAGACGTGTTTACTAGAGCTAACCAGCATGCATATTATTTTTTGACCGGTTAGAATGACGTCTTGTACCCGTTTCTCCTATACTATCTGTGCGGTGGAGATCGTGAATGTGTGCCGACACAAACATAGATTATAAACCATAGGTCTGTAGGTTTTATAAACACAACAATAAACACTCCGGCAACACCTCACACCTGTGTAAATATAATAATATAATGTCGTGTGTTAACATGTCACGTTTGTGTGGACAGATGGCATATGTTATTATATGTACACCAATAAAATATAATAACACCTCAACGCTACGCTTGTGGTGAGAAAAGATGTCTTGGAGGCCGGTGAATATATACCGACCTACTTACAAGCGCCGAACATACGACGTCGTTCCCGTGTCAAAACAAAATAAGTCCGTACGAAATATTTATCCATCCGGCGCCCCGGCGGTAACAAAACAAACACACATCATACGAACACACGTATTATCTATACCTACATGCTTACATTGCCTCGCATTATGTGAACGTCGTCGTATGTTTAGTACCTAATTAGGTACCTACTTACCTAATGATCGTATTATAGGTGTGTGTAAATTGTAAGTACGGGTGAGTAAAACGTTATCATCGAGAACGTATAAAACTAACATTATATACGCTTAATACACAGAATTGGCTGACCTTCGTTTGCGACTGGATTTTCATTCGAATTTCAAAAAAATTAAAAATTAAAATTATTAATTAGTAATTTCATTAGAATTTTAGAAAAACATTAAAGTATCCAAATTTAAGGTTAAAATCTATAGAAGTATGACATTAGCATTTTTTTGTTCCGATTTACTTCATTTACCTAATAGATCATGTTGCGGCGGGCGCACACGAATTGCGTACCCAACTAGGTAAACGAATCTTTTTGAACGAATTGCGTCTCGCACTCAATTCATGTTACCTTTTTATCTATAGTTGAGTGGTTCCTAAAGTGATATTGAAATAACAAATATGTCAGTTTATACAAAAAATTGAAACTGAAATCAGTGTAATCATAATATCATAGGTATAAATTGTAAAATGCACATGTTACAAAAAAAAATTTAAACTATGAAAATATAATATCATAGGTTTAAATCGTCATATTCACATATTTAAAAAGATAATTGGCAGTGTGAGAACATATCATAGGTATAAATCATAAGACATAATCTTTAATATTAATAGTGATTTCATTATTTTATTATTAATATTATTAACTATAATTATTTTTGTTAAAATATTTAAAAATATTATCAAAATTAAAAATAAATTTGGGAACCACTAAAAAAAATGTTAAAGCAAAAAGTAACATGAATTGGGCCAGGGACACAATTCGTTCAAAAAGGTTGATTTAGCTGACTTGGTACGCAATCCATGTGCACCGGTTGTGGCTCCATCGGCAGTAGGTAAAAAGACAATGGAAAAACCCATACGGGGGCAGCCAAAGTCCATGTGAGTGACATAGAATTGTACTATCATAATATGATCACAATATTATTATGTCATAATGTTTTATAAATTCAAAATTAAGTATTCATTATCTTGTAAATTACGAATAAATAACTATTATAACATAATTTGTAACTTCTTTTACTTGAAGTTATAATTTACATATTTATGATTAATTCAATAATAACAAATATAAAATGTACGAAATTAAAACTCAGATTTTTAGTACTTCAGATGTCAATTAATTGTTTTACCAAGTGAAACACGCTAAATGACTAAGCCCAATATACAGAAATATCTGTTTAAGTGAATATACCTTTCAATAAATTGAATTTAATTATCCAACTAAATTGATAAAAATATTGATATATATTGATTGATTTTACCGAAGTATAGTTAACTTTACTTAATTTATATTGTTGGGCTTATAATATTATATATATTATTGTACCCATATAGACTTTAAGTACTGCTTGTGCAATTAAAACAATAATCCTTTTTTTTACTGCAAGGTATTTTAGATCAATTTTAGGCCCCATCGGTCTATTTAAGTATATAGTTCAATTTATTGTGATTTAAGAAATTTATTTTGCTATGAAGCATTATAATCCTACAGTAGATTTAATTCATTTTGGACGAAAAAAAAAATACATTTGAAAAGTCATTATGTGTATTAAATATAATAGTAACTCTAAAAGTCCTAAGTACTTACCCACGAATAATATTTTTTAAATTACAACAAAATACCTTAACTCATTATTCTTGGTTATTTAAGATAAAATTCTGTCAAATTTGAACTTTAAATGATCATAAAAAAATCGTGCCTTTGTTTACCCCTGTATGCCAACATACATAGGTAAAATGTTGGCATTGAATTATAAATCGTAATCATGTTGTATAATATTTCGTTTAAATACAAATCTTCCCCACTTATATATCATCAAGTTATTTATTTATGTAATGATATCCATATATCATACACAATGAACATTTCTTATAGTCAATTAATATGACATGTTATTGTAATTATTACTTACTAATATATAATTCACTAATGTATAAAGTCTAAATGTCATGATATAATAGTAGAGCGCGGATGTTTATGACTTAGCATATTTTTTTCGCACAGCCAGAATTACACCGGAGTATGATATAAATCCGATTCATGAAGTCTAGATTACAAATAATCAAACTTATTTTGCATATTTTTGCATATATGTCATTTTTGAGCATATAAATGCATATATTGATTATTTCTAGATTAAGTAGCATTTATTTTATAAATTATATCTATATGTATAATATTAAAAATTGTCCATATAACTAACAATTATTTTTGTTAATTGTGTTTATGAGTAAGACCCGCATGTTATTATCAGATTTTATTATTATTATTTTATTATATTATGAGCGAGTCAGTGGGTTTTACCAATAAGTGTGAAGTTACGAGATTACGACGCGTTTAAATTGAATATTATTTTTGTCGACATTCAGTATTTAGTTGTGTTTGTTTGCTGCAGTTCGCATGTTCAACGCTGAATTTAAATATTTTTTCTAACTTACATTTGATATATATATACTAATAAAAATGCCGAAAAATTCATTAAGTAGTTTTGTGAAAGAGTTTGGGGAACATATATTTACTTCCGACGGAAAAATATTATTTTGCAAATTATGTGAGGTTAAAGTATCTGCAACTAAACGATTTTTAGTTACGCAACACTTAACGACTGCAAAGCATAAGCATGCGTTTAATCAAAGAAAAAGACGCGAACAGAGTACAAGTCAATTGTTATTAACTGAAAATACAAACAAGAAATCTGATTTTAACTCCGATCTTACTGAAGCTTTAGTTTTTGCTAATATTCCACTCTACAAGGTAAATAATTTTAAATTTAAAAACTTCTAAGAAAAGTATACATCTAAAAATATACCTGATGAATCGACCTTGAGGAAAAATTATGTAGACAGTATTTATCAAAAAACTCTAACTAACATACAAACCGAGGTCTTTAACCGTAAAATTTGGGTATCAATCGACGAGACCACGGATGTTGACGGGCGCTATGTAGCAAATGTTATTGTTGGTGTACTTGATTCTGAGGTACCTGGCAAAGTCATGCTTGTTAATTGTGAACATCTTGAAAAAACAAACAGTACAACAATAGCTCAACTTTTTGATAGAACGATGAATTTAATTTGGCCTCAAGGAATAGAACACAATAATGTTTTGTTGCTAGTTAGCGACGCCGCACCATATATGGTAAAGGCTGGATCAGCGATCCAAATATTTTACCCAAAAATGCTTCATGTAACTTGCCTCGCTCACGCTTTACATCGAGTAGCTGAGCAAATCCGTAGCGATTTTCCGTTGGTTGACAAACTTATTTCGTCCGTCAAAAAAGTCTTCCTTAAATGTCCAGCAAGAATACAGATATTTAAAAGTGAAGCACCAGAGTTAAGTTTGCCCCCAGAACCAGTCATAACGCGTTGGGGAACATGGTTGACGGCGGCTATTTATTACTGTGATTCGTATCAAACCATTAAAAAAATTATTAACAAATTTGATCCCAATGATGCTTTGTCTATAAGAACAGCTCAAGAAGTTTTTGGTGAACGAAGAGTTGAAGCCAATTTAGCTTTTATAAAATCAAATTTTTCGTTCTTATCTTCAGCTCTAACATCTCTTGAAGAAAAGGGGAAACCTCTATCCAACTCGGTTGCCATTATAAACATTGTTTCAGAAAAACTAGCGATTGCAGCATTAACTCCTCAAGGTAAATCAATCAACACAAAATTTCAACAAGTCTTGGATAAAAATTCTGGGTATAAAGTACTGTCCAAAATTTCTAAAATACTAGTAGGCGAAACGGATTCATTTGATGGACTTCCTGATGTTATTGAAGCTGACGACATTGTAAACTTTAAGTACGCACCGATGAACTCTGTGGACGTGGAGCGGTCATTTTCAGTCTACAAAAACATATTGTCGGATCGTCGAAGGTCCATCAAATTTGAAAATATCAGCAAAATAATTGTTGTACAGTGTAATCCTGATACTTAAAGTGCTAAACCAATGTAAAATTTAACTTTAATAGTTTAGGCACTAATTAATATTATTTTCATATTTAATAAATGTGTATTTTGTAATAAAGTAGTTTTAAACACACATTTAAAATAGTTTATACATTTTTTATATATATATGCTGAACAAATAGTTAGGTATATTTAATTTTTTTTTATGGCATATAATTGCATATTTTGACATTTTTAAATGCATATTTTAATGAAATGTTGGTCATAAACATCCGAGCTCTACTAATTACTATTGTAAAATATGTATAATATCTTATTGTATGTTATATATTGTTTGTAAATTCCAATGGCTTTTGCTGCCGATGGTCAAATCAAATAAATAAACATGTATGTGTATTGTGTATAATATTTTATAACCACATCCGCATGTTATGTTTTGAATTATAATAGTCAGACCATCTCATGAGCATAAATACTTTAAAAAATTCAAATTTACTTCATTATACAACTAATGAAAAATAAAGTCATGTGAGTAAAATATAAGAATAGGTTTATATAGGTACGAATAAATATAAACTTGGCAATTATTATTGGTTAGTCTTTATTCACATTTTTCTAAGCCGAACTAAAACTTTGTAATTTGAATTTCGATAACAGTATTGGTTTATGATGAATTCTGGTTACCTTACAATCATAATACCACCTAGGTGTAGGTCTGCAGTCTTTTTGGAGCTAACACCTAATACAAGTCCAGACCAGTAATCAAAACACGATGGTTTATTGAGAATTTTTATTTTTGGGTATATTTATCAGGTGTTCCACGCTTTTACGAAAACTGAACAACAGTAGTAGTACTCGAAAACGTTTATTATTATTTTTTAATAGGAATATTTTATACAAAGTGGTGAAGCGAGTTTTTTTATATCAAAGTCTGCTCTCAAAAGAGAACAAAAGTATAAATTATAAAATAAACAATACATACAGATTACAGAGTGATTCTTTTATTAGAAAACACTCATTATTTTGAAAAGTATTAACCTTTCTAAACAATTTTCTTTCCTTATAAAAATGTTTGAATGTATGAATTATTCCTATAACTGTTTGGTATTCTTGTATTTGTTGTAACTTGTATTGTACAGAAGCTAGTTATCGATTTTTAAGTGACAATATCTATTATTAATTCAAGCTACCAGAAGCCTGAAAAATTATTTATTTTTTTATGAAATTTGGTTTATATTTTTAATTTACAATAATCCGATCAACAAATTTACAACTGTTTCTAAATTTGATTTTTAGAGATGCTTTGGCGGCTTTTCGACATTTTAAATAATTTTTGTTTATCATTATTGTTTTATTTTAAATCTTCTACAGTTTTTCTCATTCTCAGTGAATCAGTAATTATATGCATCAGAGGGAAGCTGGTGTGACAGTGGTAAAAGACGGTTCATCATAATAAATCCTAAATTATTGTAGGTATAATTATTATTAATCGTTATTACTTATTCATTAGCTATTGGCTCGATCGATATGAAAATTATTACTTATTAGTTAAATACCCATCTCTTGGTCTTTTTCAAACAAAAATACATAAATACTTTCCAGGTAGACCTAACTTTGAGGATTTCAGAAAAGCGTTCATTTAAAATGTTGAAAAAAATCAATACCTTAAGAATTAATAAGAGTGTTCTTCAATAAAAGAATTCCCTTATATATAAGTATATTAGTTTGTTGGCGTACAGATACCCGTAATAGTATCGTGTATAGATACAAAGAGTTTTAATTTTACCATGATATAATGTATTCTATGAAATCTGATAATTATTAATTAAGTATAGTGGGTAAACTATGTTATGATAAAAATTAATAATATTCGTTTGAATTTTAATAATCCTATGAAGCAAATAATAGCGACTTGAAAGTCAATATGATAAGCTATAAAGGTTAACATAATAAACCCTGAACATAAGATATAACATTATACACTTCATTAAATAAAATATAAGACTCACGCCAAAAGTAATAAGTAATAATTACTAATTAGTTATTAAGCTAGGTAATTAAAACAATAAGAATATTGTTTTAATATAATGTAGATGTAATTTATTATATCACTAAGCATAATAATAATATTGAAATACACGTAAAAGCATTTAAATAAATAAGGACATTTAAAGTGCCTAAGAAATAATATGTAATTAAGATACTCTAGAAAAATTGTAAACTTAAAGCCATAACAATGATTAAAGATAACAAGTTTATAGTAGTTATAATGTCATTAATTTTCGTTGTTCAAGTATATCCACGCATAATGCATTCCTGGGAAGCGAAAAGGTTTATTTAAACGCAACTTTATCATGACATACGTACAATACACAATTAACCATTTCGTCGATCAAGGTACAGCTGTTTCGGTTGGATTCCTGCCGTTCATCTCCAAACTTTTACACGGGCATGACAATTAAAATGGTCTTCTCATGATTCATGCTAATATTACTCCTTTTAACTAGACTATCCCCTTTTTTGAGTCTCGTCGCATCCATTTATCTGACAGGTACCAAACATTAATTCATTCATCGTCGTCATAAGAGTACGCATCGCGAACGTCCTCAAGCCGTGGTGAGTATCATATAGTGGCCCGATCGAGGAATCCGTTTTCTATATAATGAACAGATTTATTTAGACACAAAATTCTTTTCGATTGAATATCATAAACGAAATATCGGTGTGCCGTGAGACAATATATTTTATGCAGTAGTTGTTTGTCCATGGATTATGATATTTTAAGATTGACTACACTTTTTAGGGTATAAAATGTTAATACGCTATGCAATACTACTATATGCGTCTTATCTGAACTGACATATTTTTTTTAAAAAGCACATAAAAAGTGCTATGGCCCATGTCCCGTAAATTGTGAGTACTTACTATATACCTACCTACTGTCCACCCGGCACGTGATTCACTATGAAATCACGGTGCAACGGTGGCTGTTGACTTGCAATCGTGATTTATATTTCGTGCGACGAACAGGCAGAATATTGAAAGGAAGTTTATTAGGCACGTAATATTATTCTGTTCATACTTCATCGGTATACGTGTCACACATTCACACCGTGGTCGGTCGTGGATTTTCTCGGCCTCCGACCAATGGTATAACATAGTTCGAGATTCGGGTATATTATGTAAGAATTATTATTAAGACGACGTTCCAGTAACATTGTAATCATAAATTATGACTTACGTCGGCAATAGTTTTATGTCTATTGTTGTGAACTATCATTTATTGTGTAGTTTAAATAATTTTTAACTCTGCAATTAATTATTGGAGAGGTTTTTTTATTTTTTATTGCGGTGATGCGGTGTTGTGTGAATAAGCCATATTCGAGGGCGGCGTCGCGTCGTGTGGGTACAAAATAATAGTATTATGGTAAATGTCTTAAACTCCGATACTACTGACGTAAACCTTCAATAATAAATCGAGACACATTTAAAATATAAACACATTATTAACACAGTGGTGGTCCATACGAGCATACGACATCCATAGACCGCATCAAGCGATAACCACTGAAGAACCATTTTCCGTCTTCTCTACATGTTTCTTATATATTTATATATTTTGGCTTAACCTCAGTTCCTGACCTCCTGTGTTGATGTACATAAAACCTTAATTGTTATTATCCTAATAATATTTTCTAATTAAGGACCAAATTGTAAATTGTGTTACTTTACTTATTTTTTCAGTTTTATTCGCAATATTGTCTAATGCACACTATACAACACAGGCGATAGCCGATTTACAAGCAATTTAGATTCGGTTTTCACCGACAAATATATCGAATAACTATGAAGTTACAATGTACTATAAATAATTTTTAAATATACTCGTAAATATCGGCAAAATCAATCATACGATTCTACGAAAACAACAATCGATGATGTGGCATCAATTGATATTTATAATATTATATGACCTAACTATGGTCAATAATCAATTTTCTATTGACTAATGACTAGCTGTCAAGCTATTAACTTAGATGGTAATAATTATCAAATGCTAATCACATTATAATATTTATCAGAAAAATAAAATTACGATGTTTGTCACGATTATATATACATATACTATAGTCTGTAATATATCTAGCATATTGCACATCTATAATATAATCGTGATTACTATGTATTACCTAAATTGTATAATGAATATATAGTATGTATGTATGCATATGTCTACTTCCAACTATCTTACGTTATCATTATACATTTATAACAAGTAATAACGACAAATGACAATGGTAATTATTTGAAATGTGTATGTTAGTTACAATCTGTACATTTACGAGCGTCAAAAGAGTCCTTTTGACATTATTTTAATTATTTCATACTTTTAGTTTGGAGCGTAATGCTTATTAAAGTTTGTTTTTGTTGTTTTTGGAAGCAATACTACATGAATTAGTTTACGTACGTCCGCACATAATAACTTAAAATTTCAAAACAAAGACTAAAACATATTAGTATCTGCAAAGAGTTCATTATTGTTTTTAATTTTATTAAAAAAGTATAATATCCTGATTCTTGAGGTTGTTTGAAATTTAAAAAACTTTATGAAAGATAATTTCAAGACTGAATCATAAATGTCTTAAAAGTAATTAATATGTACAGCCAAATCCAGTGCTTCAAAATGTTATTTATAACGTATTAACGTTATACGTTTATAACGGAAAATAATGAAAACAAATAAACGAAATCAATAAATGAAAAACGAAAAACATGGAATATCATTAATCGTAATTAATGCTTAAAAATTAACAATAAACGTATATGTAGCATGAAAGAATCGTAAATAACATTATTCGAAATAATGTTTATGCTTTTATTTTACGTTGAACTTTAAAACATCACTTTTGTTTTTAATACCTTATCCCTGTTTAATTTACTAATATTGAATTAAATAGAATATTTGTTTATTTCTGTAATTCAAATTCCAATTAGATACAAAACTGCGAATGTGTGGTTACGTGTAGCTAATAAATACTCATATAACATAATTATATCAGTATTATTGTTATTAATATTTTTTTTTTTTATAAAATCTATTTTTTTAATTTTCATTCATGCCATAATATTTAAGCAATATTTGACACCTAAACTGACACTAACTTGCCAGTTATGGCTACCTACTAAAAACTCTATGATGGTTTAAAATAACCTAACCAAAAAATTCTAACTTAATAATTCTTACATCACTACAGTGTTTTTAATTACATTTTTCTTATTTATACCGTAAATAAAAGTATAATTTATTTTTAAAAAATTTAAATTTTTTATTTCTTTAATTTAAACTTTGTGTTACAATTAGTTTTAACAATTAAGTAACATGAAGTACAAGATATAAAAATTTTTTTTTGAGTTAAACAGAAAATAAAAAAATTTAAATAATGTTTAATAGTATAATAACGATAAATGGAAAAAAATCAAGTAACATTTGAAAGTACAATAACAATAAACATTAATATCGTATAAAGTTGAAATATTAGAGAAATATATATTTATATTAAATATTTTTAGAATTTAAGACCTGGTCAAGACGAATCGTATTGAGAATCGTATTACCTAATTCAAATAAAATATGATTAAAATATTATGAGTAACTTTCTAACCAATCCATAAAATTATTTTAACACTTATAAAAATGTCTTCGTTATCATTCTATTTAATTTAGTTATATTAACTATCAACAGTCTGGTTAACAACACAAGTATAAACCAATATAAAATTAGGTAAATTATTAAATTGAAATACAACTAATTTCCATTTTGCAAAATTGTTAATTATTTCCAAAATGCATGACATTTACTATGCATATTGCACATAGATAAAATTAAAGAGTGACCCGGAGAGACTCAATTATCTCAGAGGTAAATTCTAATTTAACGAACAGTATAGTTTTAGTCTATAGAACCCGATCTCCATACAAAGTAAGCAAATTGAATACGTATATAGTGTTTTCTTTTATTTTTTTTCCGCTTCTGGTACTCAAATAGAATATAGCCGGTCGTTTAATATTTATGAACACTGGTGCAGTAAACTCTGGATAAGATATAAATTTATATTTCCATCCATTTTATATACTATTATTATACATTATTATTGTGTAATATATTTAACTATTTATTTACTACTTTTAATAATGACGATAATAATAATTAATACTTGACTTGGCTTGGCTTTTCCATTTGTTTGCAAACAGTATAAAGGCTTAATCAAAATAGAAAAGGTTAAGTTCAAAATTTAAACTTAAAACTTACGTAATAATGTACTTGAAAAAAAATCGATTTAAGAACCGGTATATATAGGTGCATGCGATTATCTTTTATGTTGATTCTCTTTTGCTTTTATAGAAACCAATCCAATTGATCGAGTTACCAATAAACCATTCCACCACTCAACGTTCTCAAATAAAATAACTCTTCTACCCCATAACGATAAATTGTTATTCCCTAGTATATTATTACCGTATGAGAAATAAAAATAACCTGAAGCAATAAACCGCCAAAGTATAACACTCCAATTCCGCGTGATAATAATCGTGATTTGCACATTTGTTCGATATGTATGCACACACACAGAACTTAAACATTATGTGCATAGTATATTATGTATAACTGTACAAGTATATATGTGTATATAGATTATAGGTCACGGGTATATCGGTATATACAAATTAAATTACTGCACTTTTTAATGTACAATATAATACGTCTGTCTGTTTGACTGTATCATGTAACAATACCGACTTTCTATAGGTCTGAAATTAAATCGCTTGTGTGCTGCAGCAACACTCCCAAGCGAATCCCTAACAAAACACCGATCTGATATGAAATTCTATACCTGTGTGGCCGGATCCAGCCCGAGGAAACGAAAGGGGTAGCAGCGGTTCATAATAATTGTTTTATAGGCGGAAAATTAGGAAATTATAGCACGCGAGAGTTGAAACTTCAAAGCAGATTTGAGGAGTGTTGATGACAAAAAAAAACGTTGTTTAACCGTAGAAAATAGTACTCAGAACGATGACACGAAGGATGAATCCCACAAGATTTTGAATACTAGGTTTAGATCAACCCCAATTTTCCAAGATCCGTTACGGGTAGCTGGCAGATACATGAAGCATATATTTCTTTTTTTAATACGAAATTCAATTTTTTAATAATATAAAACAAATATTCAACGTTATGAATGTCGCATATCTGGGATAGGGCAATGACTCATACTGTTTAGTTTTGAATAGCAACAGACGTATTAAGCTCAAAATAATGTAAATTGTTGTATTATATAAAACTATTAATGGGTTTATAATAATATGTATATAGGTAAGTTTTTATTGTCTTACGTATACAATTTACAGTCGTTAGTTTGTGTTTTAGTATAACAAATAAATTGATATGTTATTTCTCATATTATTTTATTAATTGAATTTTAACTAGGTGTTTCATAAGATACCTACTTACCTATTTGTTGATAAAATATTCAGTATTAATCCTAAAATAAAAGAAAAAAAACCCTAAAAATACTCTAAAGGTGCTCGACGCTCTAGCTTAAGATATATAGATGTACTACAGACGTGTGATAACTGTAGTTACATATTTTGAAATAGTTGCATTCCGCATCCAAGAGATTGATCAAATTACGCCATAATAACAACTTACAGTGGCTTTGACTAAAGCTATAATTTAAGGTACTAAAAATTCATTATTTTTTAATCGATAGAATTACACCTATATAATGTTGCAAATACATTGTATATGTCGACCACGCTGTGTTCTTATTTTGTGGTAGCGACGGGTAGTAGCATATAGAGACGACCACTTCCACCAGAAACTCAGAACACAGTTCGTCTGGCCTACTATACATTAATATTTAAGTATACAGTGCACGAGAAACAAGATATTTTGTTGATGTATAATTTCGAAAATGTTCAAGGACACCTTGGAAATGAGTTCGGCGGTGTGTAAAATTTAAGAAAATACATATTATCAGCATAATATAATGTGGAATAAGTATTATACATATGTTATTCATATATATTACTAATGTATTATGTATAATGTATAGTAATACCGATGGAGAAAACAAAATTATTAACACGCATCTGGGACGTGGCGGCGGACGGAACATATTAATAAACCCATCGTCTTAGGAGCAGCAGGAGCAGGAGCAGTAGTTGTCGGGTGGAATCAGCGAGTCTCTCTATCCGTCAGCTCTCCCCTCTCTTTCTCTCTCTCACTCTCTATATAAGGCCGGAAAATTATAAACATTTTTTTTTTTAATGGGAGTGCCTGGCTAGTCCTGTTGCCGCGGCACACGTATCGAAATTTAATTGCATTTGTACGAACAGAACGGTTATTATTACGATAATAATATTCCTGCTACACTATGACGTATAGTAGTCGTGTGCGTTTCGAGTAGATTATTATATGATATTTTATATACGCGTGTGTGGCCATTTCGGAATAATAGATTATAGGAGATCCGACGATATTATCTACTAGTATTTTACATAACTCATATTCTATGAAAACCGCAGTACCTACACCTACATTGATACAACTAATATTATGCGGAACAGTAGCGTATATTTCAGGACTGATGATTCTAATTGATCTCGAGGGCAAAAATTACCACACAATATAAGGTCTTCACAAAATTAAATCTATTATTTAAAACACTCGTATATTTAACGGGATAAATATTAATTAACTGTGGTACGCTTGTATAAGACAAATAAAAAATGAGGAGATATTTTGAAAAATAATTATTATGATAAGTGAAAAAAAAGTTGATTCTCCCCTAAAATATTCCAATTTTCTGGGACAGTGTTAGATAATATATTATAGCATATATTTTATAGGTATAATGTTATAATGTGCTTGGACCTCTGATTTGTTTTTTTTTTTTTTTATAGATCTCGCAGTATATTATTATGTCACTGCATAGTGCATAGGCTCAAGATATTTCATGAAATTAAATTCAATTTCGTTGATATTTTTCGTATATTGTGCCATTGGGGATGTGATGTTTTGATACCGTTATTTATTGCCACAATTTATTATAATACGATGTTGCAAATAACTCTTTACTTTATTTAAATAAAAACACACATTTAATGTCCTCACGCATTTCATTCAAAATGTTTTATTACAATAATAGTTATAATAATAATAAAGAAAATTGATTTGCCGTTAAGAGGGGTAAATCTTATAACAAACTCATCGACTTTGGTATTCTCTAAGGCTATTAATTTATTTTACAGTATTATTGGATTATAATCGATGTTTTCAGTATATTGAGTTCAGATGTTCAACGCTAAAGTCACTACTAGTTTAGTTGATATTTTATCTGTGGGATTATATACTATGGACGTGAATTCGGAATCATTTCATACTACAGTTGATCGTATGGAACTACAAGCTTAATTTTCGTCTCCTCTTCTAATTAAAATGGATTAGTATAACTTTCTAAAGGATTAAGATTAAATTATTTTGTACCTACTATACAGTTATGTCGATTAAGAACTCAAGATGAAACGAAATCCTTACAACCCTTTGAAACTAAAAATACGAAAGTTAAGTTTAAAATGTAATATTATAAAAAAAAAATAATTCAATTACAAATATTTATGTTTTGTTTTTGGTGGAAAGTGTACAGTTATAATAAACTTACCTATATTGTACAACATAATAGGTTATTACTCACTATTTAAGTTTGTTTTCTTCATAGTCATTTTACAGGTAATTAGCTTTTGACGAATAAGAAATAGATACTGATTAATATTTACTCAGTTGATATTTGACAAATTAAAATGATTGAAGCCTTTATAAAGATATTTGTGTTCATGAAATTAATGATAAGATAGTTCTCTAAGGCATTAACATAATTTAAGTATAATGAATATATTATGTATATATATATACTATATAAAGTATGTGTACTATAATATTTCATACAGGTAGTTGCAAACCGACAAAAAATAAGTTTAGTTTTTTGTAAAACTTACACAATATAGAGTGTTATAAATAAATACAATAAATAACACTTAATATAGATAAACGAAATGTTTTCTTCTTATAATTTACTTTAACATTTTTAGTACTCTGATATTTTTGGATAGATTTCAAAGTTAGTCTTCCTTGACTCACTACCGCCACTATAGCCCGATCCCCTTAAATTTGTGTGAGAAGAAAATTTACTTCAAAAATCGACTTTTGAATCTGGTAGGAGGTGGGATGGAATATTCAAATGCATTTAAAAGACCAAACTTCTAGGTCATCTACGAGTATAAAAGCAAAAGATTTATTTTGACTCTGGGTCGTTGCAAACTTGCGACAAATCACTCGTAGACCGTAGTATAATAATAAGCACCTCGTGGCTGCATCGAGAAACGATGATACCTCTCCTGTAAAGTACAGAGTGTAAAACGATGGCGTCTTCAAAAACGACTATAACGGATCTCACAATGACACGACGACGTTTAGCTCTTGAAATACTGTCCACTCGAGTCAACGAGGCGACGACGGCGACGTAAAGATTGAACACGGTTATGATGGCGTGCAGCCATACAGGGGTTTTCTGAATGCAACTAATGCATGCTGTGTATGCTTTACGATTTGAAATATTAATGCTTGGCGATATCTCCTATCTCCACAACACCGTTACACTATACAGTGACTTAACTATTACGATGATAATAATAATATGTACAGTGGACTTGTGGACATATTCGAAGTTTTCATGCCTAGAGTATTATGAGTTCTGCATATTACGATAAAGAGGTCAGAACACTTTATTATTATAACCATAGCCGTTTGGTATCATCTCTACGGTGCTTGACGTGGTTAGATTGATTTTGCACTCTTCATAAGGGGCCGGATCAACGGATTCGTGAAATAAGTAGTAGCTTACATCCCAAAGTATATTCGACCTGGAGTTTGATATATTAACATTTTTGTGACATTTTAAAATTAAAATAATAAATGTTTATTTTCAGAAGTTAGTAAAATATAGTGTTCATTAAAATTTATTGTGCCCATTTTATCGCACCTATTATTTATTGTTATTTTGTACTAAATGGTTCTAAAAATAGACCACAGAGCATTTCTATATTTTTTTTATCGAATGAGATGCCAACAACGACATTATTGTACCTCAACATTCTCAACTATACAATGTAAAACAAAAACAATTACAATTATGACAAAAACGAAAAGAACAAACGTAAAGCTCACACATTTTTTAACCTGTCTGAAGTAGGTACTTATAAATAATAAAATTAAGGATGGCATTTATTAATGAGACATTTTCGGAGGAAAGAGCAGTAGATAAGTAAAGTTTCTCAAGTTTCTCGACTTTTTCAACTCCTTTTAAGGAAAAAGGTAATTTAAATAAAATCTGTCACCTGAAATAGAGGGAAAATTAATGAGTAGATGTTGAAGGTTCCATGTTTCCCCCGCACAGTTAGGTGGACCGTAATTGAGCCCCAATTTGTAGGAATACAGAGCATTTTATTATTATTTTAACATTTCGAATGTGTGATCGATGGAAAACGGGCTGTTATGATCGCTGCTTGTGTCTTTCCGAGAATCTTAATAAAATCTTAATCGTACTTTTAGTTACGGGCCATTATTTTTGTAATAACCGTTTAGTCACAAATCAAAATGTTAAATGAAACACACCCACAACGTAATGTGTATAGTACAGTTATACGCAATAACGCACAAAGACATCATATTAATAATAGGTAGGTAATTATATTTTTTTTTTTATGAACAATGTGTATTGTGTGTTTATTTTAAATTTAAACTGTTTTTTCAATTGGATAGGTTCGAAATAATGTTTTTGTAAGCTAATTTGTGTAAAATATGACATTTTTAGAAATAAATAGTCGAAAAGGTTATTAAATTATTTAAAGGGATATAAAGACGTCATATTATTAGCCATTTATGTGAATGTGCTTACGGCCCTAGAAGCCTAAATCCGAATAATCCGGCTCTGTATAATACACTAGGTATATATACATATTGTGACTTGTGTAGTATAGAAACTTCAAGTTCTTTATAATTTTACATTACAGTGTCTATATCTACAGTATATACTAAACCTTTCGACCATCAATTCAAATCTGGTTTACGGCTATTTAGTTCGGTTATATACCGCGCACCGGCCATCTATGGTAACACGAATTTTCACGGTCTTAAAGTCTTAACGGCCGGTCTGGCTTATAAGGGGTGGCCAAGATAGGCAGTCGCCTAGGACGGCATTTAACAGTTTGATTTATACAATAACGAAAAAAACACGGCGACAGAATAAGTATGGGGGCAAAGTTAGGCAAATCTAGCACTCTCTATGTTCAACGCCACTCGAGTAAGGTGTACCAACAGGTCATTAGTAATGGATAATATACGGCATTCAGAACAACTCTATGATGCTTTACTCAATATAAATTGTCAAATTAAATCAACTATTATTATCGCGAGTAAGCTTCGAGACAAGTTCAGAGTTGCCGTGCACGCGAACGATAAATTATATACGATTAACATCGACGATTATTAATGAGCATATAATATGACTCAGATTTACTTTAATTGTCTGACAGTTAATCATTCCGTTTCACCAACCACTAAACTATATTTGTTATGGTAAGTATACGCAAAATACGCACTTATATATTGCAGACTTGGTTGATGGTAAGACACAAAAATGCAAACGCGACAGGGAGCTATAGTTATCAATGGCACATTTTAAATTGTTTTTTTTTTCACTCGTTAACATTTTCTTCGATAGAAATATTAAATCTCTGTATGTAGTTGTTACTACTTTTACGCGGTGTACCACTGTAGCAGGTACATATTATTATAAGCAAAAGTATATATTATAGCTTTTGTACTCTTGTGCATACAATTTTGATATATCGTATATAATCGGCATAGGGATGGACGACACGACGGATGTTTTAAATTCAAATAATCGGAAGCGTCAAGCAATTTATAAGTACGAGAATACGGGAAAAGAAGTACTGAATTTTCGAAAACAATGTGTTCAAGATTTTTTGGGGTATATATATTTAAACGAGTTCACGTGTCTTAAAATAACAACAAACATTGCCGCATTGTGGATCTATTTAACATATATTATCAAATTTTGATCACCAACTTAAAATTATAAATTAAATACAGAACATATTAATATATTAAACTGTATTTTAATCCTTATTAATGTTGGTTTATACCTCAAATGCAGATTGATATTGTTTCTATTTTATACTAATTAATATTGTATTGTTAAATTTTAAATACATAAAAATGCATGATTTTGATGTCTGAGTGACTTTGGGAATGGACTTTTAAAATTGCATTTCACAATGGATTTATTTTATAGAATATCTTATACAAGTGTATGAGTATACATTCCAATATGTTTGTTAATTAGTAATTAGTAGGTATAAATGGTAATTGTTGAACATATATAGCTTAGACTATGTGCATGTATAATAATATGTCCATACATATATTACTATATACATCCTTTTGAAATGATAATGGTTGTCATTTATAATGCAACGACTGGATCGTAACCAAAGGTATATTTTAATGAACATTATTATCAATTACCGTTTATATAATATATTATAACCTATATTATGTAGACAAATTTAATGTCAAATTCGGTTCTCGAATGATACGTCTTTCAAATAATTGTGTTTGTGCGCTTAATCGACAGATACAATATATTCAAGCCATACTCGTGCATTTTCACTTCATTACAATTTGGAAACCATATTCATTGCACTGAAATAGCTATATATCTATATATTTTATTGAATAGTAAGTTATATGTATATAAAGTCAACTATGTTGTAACGTGTACGTCTGATGTACCAATAGAAACTCCATTTTGAGTAAATAGGTATACGTAATAATAATATTTCCTTTATCAGCTAAATATGGTTTAATAAGGCAGTACTGGGTTAATCAATACATCAGTTGAAACGTGTATATTATGTTCCATAATTAGCATTTATTGAATTAAAATCTTATACAATAAAGTTAAAAATTTTAACTCTCAAATTAAAATAATATTTGTTTAATAAATTATGCTGCACTTAAACTAAGCAATAAAAATGTATCGACTTTGTTAGTTTTCTTTTTAAATATCGATTTTTCTCTGTGATGAAAACAAAATTGATATGAAATCCATAAAATAAATATTTTTGCAACACCATGCAGTAATAATATAATTTATTTTTAAATTTAAAAGAATGTTATATAAAAATACTACTTTTGAGATTAATTATTTTTCATATAATTTCATATCCATTCAAATATGTACATGGAACTATTTTTATGGAATTTTTTGGAAATCAAATTAAAAAAATCATACGTCGGATGACTCCTCTTAGCATGACGTTCAAAAATTATTTTTGTATACTTATAAGTTATATTAATATTTAGCTGATAATTTTAAAAGACAATTTAAATATTAAGTTAGTTTACACGGACTAGAAACAAAAGTAGTACATTTCCTTTACGTGTCTAACATTTATTAGCACAATACGCTAATATTATATTGTGCTTTGAAAAATATACAACTTATATTATAATCAACAATAAAATACTAAAGTTAGAGTAATAAAATAGAAATGTAACAATCATCTAAGTATCATCTACAATACACGCCTATTTAATATATTAAATTAAAAACCATTTACAGTTCTAAAGTACTTTTTTTAATAAAAAAAAAAAATACTTGTTGACTTCTAATGGCACTTTTTTGTGAATTGCAATTTAATATATGTTGGAAACGGAAAATGTAATAAACTTACAGACAACCATACTTTAATTTGATCTCGTCTTAGTAACCCAATAACATTACACCTCAAAATCCCTATGTGTACAAAGTTTGATATAAACTTTTAAGTTTAACATTACTATCCACCGTTACAAGTTTCGTATAAAATAAATTGATTACGAAAATACTAATCAAATTTTAATGAAAACTTGACTTAAAATCTATCATTGGTCAATATCTTCAATTTTCAGGTACGAAAGATTTATATTCTTTTACATTTTCCACGAACCTCCAGTAAACCAAATGTTAATCGTGGGAATATTTTCGAATGTAAAACGAATGTACGATTCGTTTGAATTGTAGAATCTGCTTATCTCCTACATTTCTATTGGCCAAATTGGTTTCAGATGTACCTACTTATATAAAAGAAAATCCTCCAGTTGAAAAAAAAGTGCTACAAAATCTAATAAACTTAAACGCATTACATTGGAGTTCAAGACTACGCTTTGTCGCTCTGCATCCATGTATAAAATATGAAGCTGTAATATGGAACGAATAATGTTGGAAAATGAGTTGTATTACCATCAAATTAGGTTATAGGTAATAACTATACCTAATACAATATGTCTATAAAATATTATATAATGTGCACTAAAATAATGCAGACTTGAGTTAATCATAATAACCCCATGGTGTACCAACCTTATACTTTATACTATATAGGTACTTGGATTATTATTATCCAAACACAATATGCACACACTAATTTGGGTAGTTATTATTTTTTTGGCATTATGTCACGTAGAAGGCCAGCTGCTTTTGCTGCAAAAAACACATTTTCAAATAGAATTTCTCTATAAATATAAATAATAATAAAGTGTTGAATAAATCATTAAACAAAATTTTCGACGGTCGTGTTATTAGAAGCAGTTACGCGAAACGATCGCAAGCTGCACAGTGCACGCTGAACTAAAAAAGATGAAAGCATTCAAACGAAATGTGACGATCATTTATCTACGATTTATCGATTCCCTATTCGAAAATAAAAATGTCGGACATAAACTGGAATAAGCCAAAACATTTCTGTTCATGAAAAAAAAATCGAGTTTAGTCCCGCCGAATAGGTTACATATAATATATTATATTATATAGGTATTATACGGCTTGCAGTCGTTCGTATAAAAGTCGTACACCAAAATGAAATCGGAAAAAAGTTTTTTTGTTAATTGCGTTTTCAAAGCACTCGAACTTGGCCGTTTTCGAACGGTGCGGCGCCGGTTCCTTTTGATATCCCTTATAGATGCTTAAAAGCGTTTCCGGGAGGTCTGAACGGAAAACGTACATTATAATAAGTAATAAAACCTTTGTCCGGGCAATCTGGAGTCGGTCTTAATGCATTCATATACTATTATTATTATTACGTTTTTTTTATTATTATTATTATATGCGCCTAACCATATATAATAATATTGTATGTTGTACACGCGCGGCTAATAATAAATCGGGTAGCGTATCCTCCACAGCCGCTGCCGCCCGTCCACCAGTCCACCGCTGACTGACGGGAGCCACTCGAAAGTTTTCACGCGTGACTTGGATGTCGAGTGCACTGCTGCTGCAAGAGCCCACAGCCAACCCGCCGTGGCTGCTACGAGTGGGTACCCGCGCCCCGTACCCACTCGCAGCTCTTATAACTTATATAAGCTACAACTCAGTCGCTGCCATCCGTTCGCATTTGCATCATTATTACGATTACCTCGTGATTATTTTATGATTACCTATATATCATAATAACGATCGTCACGGTCATTACAGTATAATATGCGTATTTTATCTCGATGACTTCGCTGAGGGCACGTATCTATGGGAGGAAGCGCACGTTTCACATCGCCTCCTTATTGACATTTTTTTTTCCGTAACAATTAGATTCTTACGACAAAATTTGTACAGTTGAGGAAATTTTCAATGTCGATTCCTAACATGACCCGAGGACTTGACGCGACTATTAATTTGTGTTCGTCTATTATAATCACCCAGGTGATTTTAAATCTCTAAAAGCCCAAAAATAGTTACACACAAGTCGTTTTCAATGAAGACATCACATATTATATATATTTCATTGTTTTAATTAAACACATAATTTTGGTTATACCCGTTTCGTAACTTTTTCAGTAGTGTATCTTATTTTAATGGTTTTTCGTATCACCTGTCGGCTGTCCTACGCCTAACACTTGCAAGCGTGTCAGAGTTACTAGGTATTACTCAGATTTACCCTTGGCGATCCACTTGATGTCACTCGTGAGTGACACGGGCGTAATAATAATAATAAACAAAGTAATATTATTAATAATATTTTAGTTATATCATGCCCAACGTATAGGTAATTTTTCCGGATAAATGCCGTATAATCGTGGATACGCGTTTACAATAATGTAAACAATTTAACACGACGTGAGCCGACCGGCCAAGTAACTGCATAATGCGATCATAAGCCGAAACTGAACCAGAACAGTTATAAATTATAATATAAATAAACATATACACACACACACACACACGCGCATACATCCAGTCAGGTCTTCACCATAATAAACTGTAAAACACGCATAGTCACACCGAAGAAAATCGTGTATTTTATGCTATTATTATATTATAGTATAAGCGTTTTTATGCATATTGTACGAATGTATAAGTACATTTGCATCATTTCAAATTTATAATAAAATGTTAAATGTTGTTATATTATATTATAGTAAATGTTTTGAGCGCGCGCGTGTGTGTGTGTGTGTGTGTGTGACTATGATATCAGCTGGTTCGTACCCAGCGAAATCATTCGTAGAGAATATTATAGCCAAGTCATAATACAACGTTCTGGTCCGGTCACATCATCTTAGATACCACTCGTCCACTGGGCACTCCCTCGTGTTATTTTGTCCACCAAAATATTACACCTACGTCGAGCATAATAAATTATATTACTATAATAATACCAAGCCGGTTACTCATTGGGCATACTCAGAATACGTATTAAAAATACATACAAATTTATACCATTTTTAGACATACATTATAAATTATAATAATGGTTATGGTTCATAACATAAGATGAAACAAATGTGCGAGTATACAAAAAATTGTACATCATAAAGTTCGTCGTATAATATTTGCGTATAATTTAATGTGGGTTTTTAATCAAACCGAGATTGTAGCCCAGTCACCAGCTAGTATACTATATAATCTTATCTGTGAAATCGTCAATAGTTTCATCAGACCTAAAACTAGTTTTAGAATAAATACGAAAACTTAATGATAAGTTTCAATTCTACGTTGGTCACATTTTAGATTTTATAATATCAACAATAAAATAAAATAAATAAATAAAATATCTAACAAAAATGTATTAATAATATTACAATAGACGATATTAATTATCGACACACGTTCGTAACATTGGCGCAACTAGTGGGCTAGTGTTGCTTTGCCCAGCTCCATCTTGAAATTTATTGAGACATTTTGTAAATAAAATACAAATCGCCAATGTTGTTCCAGTTGTTCAAATGCTTTGTAATCGAAATAAACTAATATATTATATCAATAACTAACACATACAACTATTAGCTAATCATTTGTATCACTATCAAATATAGAATAGTTTCTCTAAAGCTACTGTATACTGACAAAAAAAAAATGTTAAATTCTCAAAATAAAACGAAATATATTACAGACAAAATAATAAAAATTACTATAGTTCAAAAGTTTTTACGTTATGCGTTATACTTTAACTGTTTTTATATTTTTAGATTATAAGTTGAGCAAAAGATTAATTGATTTCCTTATGTTATATGATTTTTATCATTAATTAGATCGATATTTAAATATGATGATGTACACATGCATGTCTTCAAATTTAAATACACCCACTCTAATATAATAGCACACAAAACGCATAGGTATCGTTGCTTTATTATGTAGCATTATTCTGTATTGTACCTATAACAGTGTAATTTTAATTATAAAACAAATATAATTAATTTTAATTTTATATTTTTAAATGGTAAATATCTAGAATCTGATGGTAAGGAACCAGTTTAATTTCTAACAACACAAAGTTGCACATAATAGATACCTACATAGCTAAATATAGGTATGTGTATTTAAAGATTATGCTAGCAAAAAATATAACTAAAAACAACAATATCTGAAATCATATGTTTGGTAATTTTATTTTTATTGTTTACACGAATACATCTCTACCCACCGATCACCGAATACCTATAATTTTTTCGTTATCGTTCAAAATCCGTATCAATAACATTGTGATAATATAGAGAAGATGTATTTGTGCATTAGTAAGTGATACGTAGTAAATGCACAGAAAAAATATCATTTTTGCCACTATAATTTCGCCATTGCAGTTAAATTATATTTAACTCTAGTATTTATTATTGTATTATGGTCAACACGGTATAATCAGTATATAAACCCTAATGAAAGATACTAAAAGGATTTCCAGTCGAAACGAGTAAATCGCCCTCGGTCATCCCATATCATTCTCTAAATGGAAAATGTACTGGTGACCTCTGAAAAAGAACTTTTATACATCATAATAACTGTGAAAATCCTCGCCGGCAATAATAGGTATTTAACGTTAACGTTGGTTTTCTTTTAAACAGAAACACCAGTGATACTGAGAGCCTTATTGCTGGGGAGTACGTACTGGATAAACAATTCGAGTGATTAAATGTTTAACCCAGAAATCTAAAAATAAATAACTAAAATATTTTATCAAACCCACTTCAATATATGTATTCAGTGAAAGTAAGAACCAGTCATATTGCAAAGGTACCTGTTGTAATAAATAATAATTAAACTCCGTTAACTGTTGAAACATTATTATCAGGTACCTATCAAAAAGTGTTGATTTAATGAAATCAAAATGTATTCACACGTGCAATTTATTTTATAAACGCTTATTATAATCATATTTTGATTTTCTCCATTGACCACCATACATCATATAAAAATAGTTTATATTATTAAACTTGATAAGTATTATAGTATACTTTATGTTGGTCATGCCTCGTAATTCAATATCAATAACTGCACATTCTCCGTGACTCCGTTACAATACTGCAATAATCTATGAACTATCATATACAAATCCTCAAATTTAGTATTGTACATATTATCATATTTTGTAAGTGCAGGACAAAATATTATGTACCTATAAGATTAATATTATGAGTATTGTTAAAAATTAGAAAAGAAATAGGTAATAGCAATGTGTACTGAATATTTCAATTTACATTTAAAAAAAGAAGGAAAATCCTAACAACAGTCAACAGCTGCTGTACAGTAGCTAGTTGTCGAGTCTACATCGACATTGAGGAGTAAGTCCATGTAATGCAGGTAGGTATATGTGTCACATTTGAATGCATACGAAAATCCATCCTGAGTGAAGACAGTCTGTCAGCTTATTCACTAAGTTCATTATTTTGTGATATATTTATATTGATATTAGATATTGCAGTAATTAATTTTACTAATAGTAAGTAGTAACAGAGTAGGATGAATTAGTTTTTGCCAAAATCATTGAATTTTAAAATGTCATCGTGAGTATAAAATATAATAGTTTAATTAAGACTTAAGGACCAACCAATCAAACTGATATTTTTTTTTTGAGTTAGGTACACTAAATAAACTATATAGGTACCTACTAATTTTCTCAAAAACTGATTTTGAGTAAAAATACCAGTTTTTGTATTTCCTAATTTTAAAAAATACTTGTAATATTTTACTTTTTATCTTCCCAAAGTACCAACTAGAATCATTTTTCTACCAAAACCAACCTTCAAAGTTAAAAATCTAAATATTTTTATTTAGAAATGGTATACACTATTAGCATTATAAAAAATAGTGTCTTTAGACACACCAAAGAAACCCACATGCATCATTGTAAAATCAATACGTTCAAAATTTAGAATTTATTTCGTTTATTATTTTACTATCACATAAATTATATAGTTTTTTTTTTCTTTTTTGGCATGGAAATAACTATAATTATGACAAAACCTAACCATTAAATGTCTCTGTAATTAATAATAATAGATCCCCCAAAATATCGAATTTTCTATATTACATTTTTTGATATCGTAACGTAATACACAATTAATTAGTAATTACTATCTAAAGTGATATGAATTAAACAATTATATATATGCAAATAAAAACTTATATTATTTCAGAAACTATGATATTTATAATCTAGTCAAAGAATATTAAGTTTATTATATAACACGATAATATTATAGTCTATAAAATTATTTTGTGGTAATAGGCCGTGTAGTATCGGTATTCAAACTTATATTTATAGTATATAATAGTGTTATATAAGGTTTTAGTAAATTTAAGCGCTTAAGCAGCAGACTAATAGAATTTCGAATAATATAGCAAATTTACATGAGGACTATAAAAATAATAATATACGCGTAATACCATAAATTGAAACGAGAACTTTAAACGAATTCATTTACCTATGTTTGTTTACGAGCTTCCTTATAGCTTTAAGACCGTTTGGCTCATAACTATTGATTTTTAGATTTGACTTTGTAATATACCAACAGTGAACTGACAAACTATTCCACATCAACTGGTATGCTGATAGGTACATATCGTTAGAAGTAAGGTCTTAAGAAATATAGAATTTGAAATACATCGATGTTTTATTTTGCATCAATGAGCAAACCTTAAAAGCAATACACATTAAGCAAGCATGATATGCACTTGTATAATATGTATATAAATACAAACAGGATCCTGAGCAGTATTTACTGAAATGGATGGTAAAGAAATTATAAAAACAGTTTATTAAATACCTATTTAACTTAAGCTATACCCCGGTAAATGGGGTGACTGGGTGAGTATGAGAAGTACCTATAGTGTGAATTCTGAATGTAGGGTATGTATTAAAATAGTTATAATTTTATTATTATTAATAATTTATTTTTTTGACCATATTTTTATTTTTTAATTGTACCTACCAATTATTATTATGTATTTAGAATTAACATTCAATTATAGTTATTAACCCTCTGTAAGTGGTTCAGAGGAATAAATTAGTAGAAATGAATGCAACTCGACCAAACATTATGGTAATTATATATTATTAATGGACATTTTTTGATTAAAATAATAATCAGTTTGTTTCTTTATCGAGTCCGTGGGCGTCCTTTAAGCGGCGATTGAGATCTATTCGACTTATTCGAGGATGTGCGGGCTGAAATAAAATTGGAACATTATTTAAACATGTACTTGACGGTTGCATCATTCATGATGTGGAGTAGCATAGGTAATATACGAAGTTTCTGTGTCAATGAGTATATCAAATTCTATATAGTTTAAATTTCTGTAACATGGAATTATTTACTGAAGGGTCGTCTTGGAACTTCATCGACCGAAGAAAAATAAAATAGCTGAAGTAAAATAGTGAAGTAAATGTGAACAAATAATATTAGGTACGTTTACAAAGAATGGAAAGTACAATATTGTCTAAAACATCTTCTGCATTATACCATAAACATTCGTAGAAAAATACGACTCATTGCCCTGAACAGTGGTGGTAACACTATACAGCTTAACACCAACTCTCGTGTTAACAAGAAATAGGTGAGTAAAATAGTTATGACAGCTGTCAAATTTCGTAATGGATATGGCAATTATTAAAGGTATATAAAATAATATTTTGTTTACACATTTTCCTTTTATTTCAAAAAATGTAAGTCGTGTTTTTGATGAATCACGGAGTTTTGGCTCAGTAAATGTTCATTTTTGTGCGTTGGATTAACAAGTTTGCGTAATGGTTTTGGCAAGTGCCTATGCCAAACATATAGTTAGGATACCTACAACAAATAATACCAGATAAGACATTTGAATAACTGATTACATTTTTAAAGTATAGTGTTCTCTTACCTTTACCTACCTACGTGATTCGATTCAATATACCAAGTATGGGTAACTTGTGAGAATGCTATTGATTTAAATTTGATGTTATGACTCATTATATACACTTAAAACGGTACTAAGTGAATCAATTATTTATGGTGAAATTGAACCTCGTTATAATTTTATTTATTAACTATTTTAACTAATGTTTTTCAAACCATTTTAAAAATAATTAAAACAACATTTTAACTACCTTTTTTATCAGGTTTACGGTTATGAAGAAAGCCAATGCAATTAAATTAAATTAGACAATATATATATAGTTCTAATCCTACAGGTAAAATGTTCAATGATCGACACAAATGACGCATAACGTTAGCGAAAACAATTGATTATAATAATATATATAGACATAAAGAGCATTTTGATAAATAAAATGTGAATTGTATTCGTCGTTTATTTTTCTGTTTTTTTTTTATTATTATTATTGTTATTATTAATAAATGTTTTTTTTTAATGCATGTGTACTTATGCGTAAGGGAATTGTATCTCCTTTTTAAACCGCTGTTAGGAGCTTTGTGGCTAATGGTTTTGTGAAAAGCAATTTCATAGCACTGCTTGAAACTACACTGGGATTTGTCCATATATATATTAAAACCGAAGACGTTACTGGAGAACATGTGCTTGGTAAGTGAAAAATAGAACGTAAAATTAAACAATTTAAAATTCTCAAAAGCTCCGAATAAATAAAACGACATTCTCCCGAAATTGTGACATATCCCATCTCCAAGCGCTGTTTGTAGTATACGTGGAACTTTGAGTCTATTTCAAAGTTGGGGAGTAATATCGTTTTTTTCCCATTTAAAGTATACTTATATTTTATTATTTATTAGAAGAAAATATACAAACCTATATTGGGAATTCTCATTATAAATGCATTTTATTATGTGCATCGTATTTATCGGTATTGCAGTCGAGACACGTAGGTAGCGTTTTTTTATACAACATTAGGGAAAATGTATATTTCTACAAATGAAATACATTGGTTACTAAAAATAAGTCAAATTTAAGTATTAAAAAATAATATAGTATTTAAATAGTTGATGGTATCATAAATATATTATAGATGATAAACTCGATAAGATATAAACATAACTTAAGTATCAGTAATTACTAATTTTGTATACAATATAAAAGAAGTCCTGGCTGACTGATTCATAATCAATGTGCAGTCAAAACTATGATAACTTGACATTTTCATTGTACCTTCTTACCACCAATCACCATGTACAGTACACATTTTCCAAAATTCACTTTTTAAACAGGTGCTCACTTAGGGATTTGTCGGCTCACGGTTTTGTTTGTATAGGGTAATCATTACTCATTGGTTGCAGAAAATAGAATAGTTATTACTTATTATGACTGGATATAATTTTAGACCTGTATTTTATACTTAGTCAAAACCACCCTAATTACTGTGTTAAATATCGGTGTAGTTTAAATTCAACAGAACAAAGCCGTACAGGATCAGCAAAAAAATATCACTTTGAATTTGATTAGTTTATTATTATGATTATGTACTTAATATGACAAATTTAAAAATTGAAATTTAATCGATCAATATTCGGTTTTTATCACGAGTAGGTAGGTAGATTTATAGGTACCTATTATATGCATATATACCTATCAACTACAATATATTATAATTTATATCTATATTTATACCAAATTATTTCTCATCAATATAGAAAATAAAATGACTAAAGTATTAAATATTAAATCTATAGTAAATACATTGAGTAAACATATACTAAATCTACAATAATGAAATATTGTATACCTACATGTCCTACATAGTAATGTTTGGTTATAGACTTGTAGTTATAGACATAATAGTACTTACGTCTAATCATATACAGTATAATATTAGGTACCTACTTCGTATTCAACATTAAATATTATTTATAAATGTAAGCCACTTTTATTCTTAATAACCAAGTTAAGTTATATAATGCAAAATATATTGTTTGTACAGCGTTACGTAAATACATTTGCATTGTACATATTTTGTACATAATAATATAAGGATAACACCTACTTGTCTTAAATATAATAATAAAATTGTGTTGTACACAAATAATAACATTAATAACATTTTAAATGTTTTCCATAAACTGTCCAAAATTTTATTATTTTTTAAAAGTACAGATAAATGTCTTTATTTCGGCCGTAGGTGTGTATTATTTATTGTTTGAGCACTTATTATGTAACACCTTGTATAATAATTCATTGGCCACCGTATAACACGCACGATTTAAATAATATTATATAAACACAAGTACCTACACAACACACGCGGAATGAATTCACTAGTAATACAAAATTTGTTCAGTTTATTTCTTCCGTTTGTATTCATATAGATTCGTAAAATCGCAAAGACGAGGATATGTGTTGTTCGTGGTTAACCGAGATGAAAAAAAAAATAGGGCGAAAAAATCGCTCGTCATAAAGGTGATAAATTGGCTTTTCTTTTTATCGATGAACGGTGTTTGCGACTTTTCGAGCTTTGCCGATGTAATGGGGTGAGTGGAAAAAATATCATACTTTGTCATACTATATATGTGTAGCAATTTAAGTCTTTGAGATATTTTGTGACTTGAAATTTATCATATTTTCCTCCCACACGGTAAACAATTCCAACATTATTTCAGCATCTATCAACATTGTCATGTATATAGTATATACCATATACGAATATTTTAAAATAACTATATTTTGTTCGATAAAATATTCTTTACATAATACTTAAAATTACACCACATCGAAATGCGTTGTACCTCCTTGTCAATCATACGCACAACACAACAAAGCATTATTTGTCTGTATTGTTGTATTACTATTTGTACTCTTTTAGTAAATATCAGAATACATTAAAATATTATAATGGAATCTACGAAAATAATCACGTACGTATACTGTTATTTTTTCAAAAATTGTTTTTTGTCTTTTAATATTTTCTTTAAAAGTAAAAAACCGAGAACAATGATTATTATATTACCGAAACGAACAAAATAATATTATATACATCGGCACTTATACAAATTGATGTATTTTCTGCAGTTTAACGGCCCACGTGTTGGTGCTATTCATATATTTCAATGGTAATTTGATATCAATTTTTATATTGAGCTGTAGGTACACGAAAATAACACGTTGCATTTCTACCAAGGTGTTCGACTTGACACACTGCGACAATATCAGTTAAACATTATAAAATCGATTGTACTTTTTACATAAAAAATGCCTGCGTCAGAAAATTTTCAGGCTATACTACCATTATATGGATTTAGCATTCTCATATTATTTTAATACAAAATAATACCATTTCATTTTGTAGTCTTTTAACCGTTCAAACGCTGCAAATATGTTTATTTTATTTTTATTTTTACCTGTATATATAATAACAGCATGCAATATGTATAATGTACCTACTATATTGTGTTTATACTGTATTATTGTGCAATATTATGTATGAACGTTTAAAGTACTTAAAACATATGAGACTCGGCTATGACGTATATACATGCAGTTTTAGCAACAATTGCCATTTCGTGATTTCTATTTAAGTAATTTAACTTCTGTTCTTCTGAAAAACTTAAAAAAATCTATAACCGTATGGAATTATTTGAATTCAATCAAATCGTTATAAAGGTATTTATATTATCAACTAAATAATATGACATAATATTATAGCAAATAGCAATGCATTTCAACATGCAATCGAATTTTGTTTTATTCTTTTCCTCGTCATAAGACATCATGTACAACACGGGACTCGTCCAGTCGTCCATGAAACAAATGATCGTAGGAAATACGATTTGAAGTATCCACCACCTGATATAAAGTATCTAAAATGAACAGATTTTTCTTCGATAATAGATATTACCATGGTGCCGTGGTGTGAATATAAAAATGATTTAGATTAGTAATACTCTTTTATACTGCATTAATGGATAACGGTACGTATTCTTAAACGGTAATTTTTATTACATCATAATATTATGATACTGCAGCATCGATGGTATTCGTATTTGGTATAACGGTTTCAACACTATTACCTATACAAAGTTTATAAGTACCTACAACAGCCGATCAGTTTTCCCTCATCCTGTTTTATAATATTTTAATATTCATAGTAATCATTACCAAGTCAAGGCACTAAATATTAATGAAACATAACTAATTTTTATAATTAACTGAAAAATTCATTCTATCCCAAAAATTAAAACGAATAGAAAAGAAAAATCCTCATCAGAAATGATACGATAAACCCATCGTTATTCAATGTTAACAAAGGTGAAATATTCGTACAATCGATTTATTTTTAATCATTACTGCGTAGTATCTATTCTTACACGTAATATATTTTCTGAGATAAAAATAATAATTTAATATTTTTTTATAAAGATTTTATCTTATTAATTTCTTTGATCACTCCGATTACGCCCACGTTATATTAACCGACCACAAAGCCTTATTTCTACGGACAAACTCGTTGTGAAACGTGGTGATTATAGATATAACTATTAACTATAAACTATAATATAATGTACATAATCTGGCCCGTATATTTTGATTGTAAGTACTGATCAATAATAACAAAATAATATGAGCGCAATGTCAACTGCCTTTTCCAAAGTACCTATTTGCCGACACTGTAGCGATGTTCTTATGATTTAGAGAAAACAATCGTATATAAATACTCATAATCAAGTATACCTATTCATCACAACATTGTATTAACCACCTGCAGTGTTATTGTAACCAAATCAGCTCATACATGGCATGGCATGCCATGCGCAATACACGAGTGAATAGAAACTGTATTATGATAGCCAATATAGGTACCTAGTTAAATAGTTGAGTAAAAGATATAGACTGTATAATATCGTTATGAATATTGAATATATAAGATCAAACCTGGTAAATCTACTTATAAGTTATTACATCAGCACGGTATATAACGTTAGGTACACATCATCTAATATAAGATAGGTTACTTTTGACTACCCCCGCTTTATGTTTCGCAAATACCGCATTGGGTTCAAACTTTGAAGAAAGGTTACAAAGTGCAAAACATGATAAACTATCATACAAGTTATTTGGATATTTTCTCATCGTGTATGTTATAACTTATAGCTAGTAGGTTTACGTAGTAATCGAAATATATAGACAAGTATATACAATATTGATTTAAAAAATAATTCAAATTACTAGACACCGCGAACTTTTAAATAATATGTTTTAAATGTTTCAAAGTATTTAGTATTCCATAGTAATTTATTAATATTAAATCTATGTGTAGGAGTAGGGACACAACTACCGCCGTTCTCCACTTCAACTATTATATAGTATATGAGGTAGGTTTATTATCATAATTCATAATACAAATTTTAGTATTTATACGTTTTCAACATATATCTTATAATAAACAGTGATTTTTACTTCACACTGAGTACTTGTCTTGTCAATGCCCGTTGTAAAATTTCCATGGGTCATAACGGGTGATAGCTGATAGGTTATTTCTGAAGTCAAGCTGATCAATGAGCTTTTCAAAATTATTTTATTTGTGATAAGTCACCACTCATCAGTTAAAACTTAAAAATGCAGTGTCGTAGACAATGATGAACTAGACCTACTGAATATTTCATTACTTCTGTTTAAATTTTAATTTTGTTGACTTCCGGGTTTTTTTGAATAATTGTCGGAATATATTAAAACGGTTTAAAGCGGCTTTGGATTTTATGGTCCATGGAAATAATTCATAGGGTATTGTCCGGAGACTTTGTGAATGACGTAAACCAAATAAAATCTCTGGACTTTGTACAGCATGGAAAGCTTGTTAAAAACACGAAACAAACTGAGAAATGCCATGAAATTATTTAAAATTTTTCTTTAAAAATTATTAAACCTGATATGGAAATTATGTTTTGGGGGATCCAACCAAAATGAAAGATAATATGATGAATTTTAAAATAATATACACCAACATCAACTGTTAGATTTTTTATAATTACTGCAAAAACTTTGTATTTATAAAAAGCATATATGTTTAATTTCTTGAAGTCAATTCTCGTAACTCTATAAGACGTGTAATTTCAGCACACAATAATATTCTGAATATTGACAATTTTATTAATAATATAAGTTGCTTACATAACTTAACATTTTAGACTAGGAATCAATTTTCTTCATTCAATACGTATTACAACAATATTTTTATTCCTTAGCATACATTGCCAACATTTATATATAACAACACTTCATTCAAACATTTTGCGTTCTACTTTTTGGTTGTTGTAAATTTGATATAATAATTTATGTACGATAAACGTATACAACAATGATATATGACACGGGTTCTTTAATAATAGCCTAAGAGTTTATGACATATTCCTGTTACGGAAAAATACGAAACGAATTACACAAATGGCAGTAGTTGTGCTATACGCGTAGGTTCACCGCTAGTAAAACACGACCGAATTCGTACATTAACACAATAACAACAATAATATTATATAATACAGATTTGTTGTAGGTATACTGCAAGAGGATAGTCTGCGTCGCATGGCGATTGGATTTTGTTCTCGTATTTCTGGCTCGGCTACAAGGGCAATTTTCCGTAATCCGCAGCAGACATTGTACATTATTATAATGCACAGTACGCCATATACTTAAAGGCAAGGAACAGTAAATATAGTAATAAACCAAATACCATATTATAACATTGCACGTGTAATAATATCATATATATTAAATATATAGAAGGGAAGAGCAGTTTATAAATATCTATTAACATGCGCCATTCGATTTCGTTTTTGTATTTCATCATCTTTATACAATTTTCATTGAGTTTAAAAAATAAATATTAAATTGTGTGTAGTAGGTACGGAAGTCGTAGATTGTAGAGTAAAGAAGAAAACGTCGCAGCCAAAAAAAAACGCAAACTATTCGTAATCAATATGTCATTTACGTTCGCGGTTTTTTTATACTTGGTAAATATTAGCATATAAACCGACTGTATACAAATTGGACTCGTGGTCCATACATAATAGAGGAATGGATAACATCACCAGAATCGTTGTAATTGAATGATAAGAAACTGAAGTGATCGTTTTTTATGTTATTCGTTTCAAACTGTAACCGCGGTGATTTGATCAATAATAATAAATTTGGCTTCTGCTGCAGTTGGCCGCCATTCCGATCACAGACCTCACGTACGTACATATTTATTGAACCACCGTTACTCGTTAGCATTTAAGATAACTGCCGAGAAATAATAATTTTAATAATACACCCCATTGATTTAAACTTAAATCTATGTAGTTGTTATTGTTTTATAAGTAATTCCACGAAAAAAAAATGCTTTGTTTCCATTACTTAGTGATATTTTACCGGATACGTGCCGCAGATAGTTAAACGATATTCTCATATTTATTTTCAAATATAAATGAACACTATCAGTTTCGTGTATTTATGGGTGGCAGGGTTACCAACTAGAGCTCCGTCCCCACAGAACTAAAAAAAAAGAAGAAAAAATACTGAAATACACAGGTAAGTACGAGATATTATGTATAATAAATAATAGTTAGACCTTAGACTATACAGAAAACAATACCCATCATTAGCTACAAGTACAAAGAAAATAGGTATATGTATAATATGCTGTACAGTGTACCATTAAGGCATAAACTGTAAAACCATTATGGATCATCACCCAGAAAAATATTAAAAATATACCACTGACTATTAATAAATATGTTAACGTGAGGAATAATCATTGATGAATCTATAATAATGTGACATAATAATGAATAATACATTTATCATTTATGTATAATATTATTGACATACATGTAATGGTTGTATATAGGGACATGATAATATATTATGGGATATAAATATATAATATTATGTAACACAATATTATATCATATTATTTTACATCCATATGTGGCACGATATTGGTCATTTTGATTTCGGCTTCAAATGAACATAATATAGACAAATATGTAGCAGATAATTTACACATGCAATGTAATATTAAATATCAAATGCGCCTACCCGTTCAATGATATATTGTAACATTATTATTTATTACCTATATTATGCGTACCTACACAATATTGTAATTGATATAATATGTATGTAGTATGTTTTGCAGTTTGACGTATGCACTATGCGTTTATAAATTTAATATTATTATAATTTATAATGTTACATTATATTGTACGCAGGTCGACTGCCGTACAAGTGTGTTTGGCTCGGTGTCCAACACGTCTTGAGGGCACCTTTCGTTTCCACGCCTGCGGGCAAGACGAACGGCTGCAGCGGATAAAACGCACGTCGTCGTACGGCAATGGCGGGTAGTCGGTTGTAGTGGTGGGTAGGTAGGAAGGAATAAGGCATGGTATATGTAGGTATACTAGTACCTATTATATAGATAGGAAGGTAGGTATACCGAGTACACCTGCGACTTGCGACTGAACCTATATTATCTGGGTAATATATATACACACGATTCAGCGCGGTAACCGTCGAAGAACTGACTGTTTCTTATATGGGCACTGCGAGCTGCTACATATAAGAGAAGAGAATAATACATTATTATTATTATTGTAGGTATATATAGTAATAATAATAGTAATAACTGCTGTCGCTGTTTCTTTATTTTTCTTTCCTCCGTCACTAATTAATATTCTACAAACGTCTCAGAACTACTATATATATATATATATATATATATTTATAATATATACATCGTCGCACACGCACACGCACACGCTCACACGAAATGCACGCACTTACAACTCGCACACACATTTCAAGACCAAACATAAATTATGATTATATACTCCCGTTTGCAGACGCGTAATGAAATGATCGAAATGGTTTATTTTTACATGTGTACACACGCGTAGTATTACCAAAAACCGGTCATCGATATAAAAGGTTTAAAGATTTCAAGTTGTTGTTGTTGTTTTTTTTTTTTTACGAAACTTTGACCCAATAACAAGACTCCTGGCATGAGTCCATTATGCATGCATGCGAATATATAAATGGTTATATTTTTTTATAGTTTTCGCCGGTTTCCGAATTCCGAGTGCGTTCAAATGTAACGAACTCTATACGGATTTGACTATCTCGCAGACACATCGCACATCATTGTGAAAAAAGCACCCATTATCCAAATCATCATGTATTACTATAATATATACTGCAGGTTTGTACGTTTTGAACATTCCGAGTAAACGCGGATAATCGCATAAACACCAAGGTGAAAATATAAGCTGTAACAGTTATGCAATTACGTTATAATATGTTTATGCACCTACAGCACAAGTACAGGACCTATTATACAACATTTTGGTGAAACTTGTAATGCAAACTCTGAATATGTTGTACAGACCGAATATGGTCTAAATAATACATCGGATAAGTCTAAAAAGGTTAATTCAGTATTATGTTAAAAATTAAAATATATGATATTGTTTTAAAAGGCTAGGTTATATAGTTGACTAATATTATAGTAACGCGTATATTATTATTATAATATTATTGTTTACTTTTTTGAAAATATGAGCAATGAGCTCCACTGAACAGGTTCGTGTGGGGGCAATATGGTATATATTTGAATGATTAAATGAATGCTATATTGATCAGTGCAATTTGTGTTATGTTTATAATTGTAGAAGAAACAAAACTAATCATTTTTATTATAACTTGGTCTCAACATATTCATTTACATAAACATAATGATCGGAAATAATAAATAATCAATTTCTTAGGGCGAGAGACGAGAGTGCGAGACAGGCGTTGAAGTGTTATTTGCGTAATATAGATATTATTAAATCATATTATAATCTAGGAGTATCTGGTTTGTCCACTTTTTTGAATATGTAGTTTCATTTAATTTAATTACATTTATCACGGCCAAAAAAGTAAAAAATAAGGGGGGAAAGTTATTTTTTTTTTTAGTTATAAATTCTCTAATTTTTTTTCAATATTATTTGTTTTAGTTAATTTTCCTTAATACAATTACAAAAAAAAAATAATGTTAACAAATTATAATTAAATATAATTTTTTCATTAATTATAATTTATAAGGAAAAACAAAATATATTCTCGTTTACTCTATTGCAGGCATATAATACACAAAGTTGCTTTTAAAAACGTAAAATGTTCCATACTATACATAGGTAATTGTAAAATATTCAAATAGGTAGTTAATATTATTATAATAAAAAGTCTCCTCAGATTAACCACAATATAGAACGAGATCACAAAAACGAACCAAGAAATGTATTTGCGGCTAACTCAAATTTATGGAATAAGCAGTTCAGTATTATAGTTATTCTCCGAATAAATCAACCATGAGAATACGAAATTATTATAAAACAATTATTATGCGATTAAAATGTAATTTATTTGTAGTATTATAGTATATAAATGCCATTAGAAAACCAAGTTCTAACTCAAATTAATAATTACATAGATATTTCAAGAATAATTTTAAGCAATTGTTATGAACACTATTAAATACCAATAAACTATTTAAACTACAGTGTGCAGAAGCATTAGGTCACCACAAATCACATCCTAATTATGTAAAGTACAGCCAAATGCCATTATAATATTACCACCAATGTGTTCACTATTTTTCAAAAATTCCCACATTTTAATGTCAGTCGATAAATAAATTAATAATGAGTGGACGAAAAAAAAAATTGATTCAAACGGTTATAACGTGACAATACTGACAATGGTATGCCATGAGAAACTATGCTCAGTACTCACATTATAATAATATTATGCACAGGTAAACGTGACGGCTCGCGTGGTTATTGGTAAATAGTATTACTCTTTATTGCTTACAGAAAACGATCAAAAGATATTCAAATAATAAAATAGCAACAATGCATTTTTCACATATAAGTACCCATATTATAACAGAGAAGGCCTACAATATTGTATAAGTATCATAAAACATTAAACTATAGGTACGCGTTTATAAAATATATATATTAGACCTATAATAACTAAAGCCGATAAAAATATTACATATTTCGGATAAGTATATAATATGGCATAGTACATACATACAAATGATTATTTAAAAATTGATTTATACCATTTAGTATTTACACTAATGGTAGGCACTTAACCAAGATCATTTGATAATATTATATATTTTAAAATGTATGTAGGTACCATTGTACCAATTATTTTTCTTCCAGAACGATATTAATTCTATGGCATGCACTACTTTTTTATTGTGATGAAAAATATTCTTACTAATAAATTTATACTTACATCATAATCCATATTATATATTATATTTTTTCACATTGTAAATTATTTAATATTTTCAAAATATACACACAAAAAAATAATAATTCACTTACACCATTAGGGCATTAGGAACATTGCCAAGTTTCTTTTACTCGATTAAAATACCGGATACATTTAAAATTAATATTTCTAACAATAATACTTTTTTGCCCTTTTTTCATCACATAATGGACTTTCCACAATAGCTATTTGCAACAACAAAAAGAATCTACTTTTATAGGTAGGTATATCTATATCTGTGTCTGTAGTCGTCTGCTACAACACCTATAATATAATATTCAATATGTAGGTAGGTATATTCTTTCAGTGGACAATGTATAAAATATGTATAATACAAACATCAGTCGAAACGTGTTTTCACAATTTATTCAGTGTTTAAAATCGTTGAACAAACAATTAAACAAATAACCACTTTTATTTTCTGTAGGTATACAATTTTATAAGAGCATTTTTTCGTACTAACCTACGTATATATTTATACAATTTTATTATAAATGCATAAGAATAACACACTACACATATTATTATTCCGTTTTTTGTAATTTTGTATTAAACTAAAATTTACTGTAACATAATATTAATTACCTACTGATTGAAAAGGTACCTATGGGGTATATTAACTACCCAGCTGATTTCAAATTTTCGCGATTAGGACATTAGGTGGTTGTTAAAAGTAAATCCCTTAACATATGAATTAATAAGTAAAATTAAAAATAATTTTTATTATAACAATAATAAATAATAATACATTATTGCATCATGTGATTGTTAAAATTATTAACATTACTTTAATTTCTGAGAGCATAATAAATGAATGTAATATATATTAATATTATAGGAGTATAAAAAATTAAGAAGGAATAAAGGAGTATTCGTAGATATTTAGATTACTATAAATTATGATGAATGTCTTTTGTCGATTATAAAATTTTAGGCCTTAAATAAAATAATAAAATGTATTTCCTATTCAGATATTTATTTTAGATATTAAATCAGTCTTTACTTCGAACAGTAATGCTAAGCTATGGTCAGCTATAATTAATAGCCCGTTGTATTTTTTATCGATCATAAACATAAATATACCTGCATGTACACGATTTTAAAGAAATTAAAAATAAATATTTTTTTCAATAAACTGTAATAAAGTACCTAACTAGTAACTAAAAAACCAATTATATATGAATATAAAACGCCCATAGTGTAATTTGTATGTTTTTGCGTGTTTTGCCAGTGTGGTTTTAGAGACAGATTGTAGTATGATAACAATTTTCTGAAAGTTTCAATATCACGCATTTATAATATAATAGTAATAATAGTTCATGTTAATATACCAATGTACATATTTTCATTTGAAGAGTGGAAAAACACTGTGGATTAAGAACATTATCAGAATACTTTTTTTTCCTTTTTGATTTTAAAATACTTGTGTGTATTACTACAATGTTTCTTAGATTAAATCATTGCCTAGCGCCCTCCTAGCTGGATGTTTTTTTTATAAAATTGTATATTCTTATAAGTATAAAAATGTACATGATTCATAAATAAAAAATAATAACCATAATAATATAATTGCAATTTTCTCACTTACCTTGTACTTATACGAGTTTTGTTTTTGTTTCACATAAATGAATTTTAAAAAGTAAAAGGTTACAAATGTATGTAAAAATATTGTCCTTTTCGAAATCATTAATCATAAAATAATTTGAATAAGATGATTAGTTCAGTATGTTAGTCGTATAATACTCGTATGCAATTGGGTACTAATTATTAATCTATTATATTAGGCGGCTATGTAAGCGATTTATACATTGCACAATTGCATCGTTTTTGAACGCTTAGTTTATCTAACAATAGATTTATATGAAAATTGAATATAATATATTGAATTTTGTAAATATTGATTTGATTATTTATTTTTAGCATTTTAAACATATATATACAATTTTTGATCAAATACGCATATTATTAAAATGAGTAATAAGCTAAAAAATAATTATTAATAATAATACACTTCTATGGTAATAACTATAATTGCCAATGCTTAAGTTCAAAAAAAAATATTGCACTTTGATACATATTGGTATCTCTGAGCACCCCACTAAAATATTGTTATTTAACAAGTAATTCAGGGAAAACCGAAAAAGTATTATAATTTATAATGATACATAGGTACATAGAAAGTATTTAAAGTGTATACATTTTAAAATATTTTACTATGAAAAAATTAATTTTCGAACAGTTTTAAAACTATAGTATTTTCTTAGATAAAGCATAAGCTTATGCTATAACTTGATTAAAAAAGATAATATTATAAAATTATATGATTTAAATTAAACTTCATTTTTTTAATCTTTTGATAATAATATTATATTCATCAAATATGATACTTACATGCACATATGTAAATGCATTTAAATATATTATTATTTTTATACCTGTAACGGCTGAAACTGATTTACGATGATTAGAATTGAAAAAAAACAATAACGCCATGATACGATGGTCGTAATTGTTGATATTATATTATATTTCATTGGGTATTTATTTGAAATAAAATATAAATGTAAAACGCAGTTTTACATAATAGGTATTATCCGAAGCTAACCAATATTACCAATTCACGTTTTAAAATAGTATACATTTACTTAGTTACATCGATTTGTATTTTCCCACCTTTAATAATACAATCTACTCTTCACCATAGCCTATAATAAATACAGCTAACACAATATTCAGGCTTCAGCATCTAAGGTTTGATAACCATAAACCAACTGTAATTTCCTACGATCATTTGAATATCCCATCTTGCAGTATTTTGGTTTCAATTTGTTCAAGATCTCTGATACCTAGTTTATTAAATTATCATCACCAGCAATGTGGGTGTTACAAGCATCTACATTCTATATTATTTAGATGCCTACTCGTCGATTAATAATTCAACGGCCGGTGGTTTTAAACTCGAACGGTCTAAACTCAAATGTTTGGGGTTTATATTTTTTAAACGAAAACGATTTTCCCACTGAATACACTAATAATAATATAAATTATAATAACACATAAACGTATTTTATGGGTCCAAACAACGGTTAAAATAATAATGACGATGATAATGATAATAACAATAACACGCGGACGATAATTCCATCGATTGTGGGTTGGAAAAACACAAAGCAATAATATAGCAATGAGCCATTCTGCGCGGCCATTTAATATTATAAATAATAATAATAATATCGTGTAAAATAATAACAATAATATTATTATCGGGGAACGCGTAAATTGTTTTTCTTAAACGGTGTCGCGACCGGCCGGCAGAGGTCGACACTGTACGGTCGCGCGCGCCCAGGCGACGGCGGCAAACGATGGAAAAAACCGGCTCCGCCGGCGGCCCCACCACGTCCGCGTGTAGCGCGCGTCCGACGGCCCAGCATTCGGCCGGTGGCTTTCTGTGAGTGTCGTGTGTTCTTGTGTGTGCGCTCCGTATCAATTCGTCCGCGAGCATAATATTATATCACGATATTTTTACCATAACATAGGTACGATTATAAATTTATAACGAATCGGAAATTTCGGTTCCCTCGCAAAACGCTTTACGACGCGTCGCCGCCAACTAATATAATACGTTATTAGTTAAATATTAAACTCGAAATTGTATAAGTGGCGATTTTATTTTTAATTTTTGTAAAATTTCGCGCCGGATGTGTGCGACCGCTGACACGCGACAAATCGGTTTTTTCCAATCCTCCACGATGATGTGTTGGTGTTGATCTCGACTAGTCCGGACTACGAATAACTACAGCAGCAGAGCCATGAGGATTCTCCTGTGCGTTTTCGTCGTCTACTTATCAGGTTGGTGCTTTTAAAAATTCACTATTGTTATTAAAATATTAATCATTCGTCGTGCAGTCTTCCATCCGAAATAAATATAATGTAGTCCTCGAACGACCGACCCTGACTGCCCCGCGGGGTTGCAGCTCTCAAAATTTATCGCGATCGTCTTAAGCTCGGTAAATCCTATGTGTACATGTGTGTGTGCGGGTAGGTAAAAAATATATATTCGACCGACAACGATAAATTTCGTTTTATGTGGAAAAACCCCTCGTGGTACGTGTATGCGCCGTTCTTTTATTTGGGATCCACGTTTTTTTTTACCTGAATTAAATATTATACTATGGCACGAGGCAACAATCCGGACAACGCGACGGCGGAAAAAAAACGGATCGGACACCGCTGTGCCATTATAGATAGTTTTGTAGTATGGGACGTTCGAAAAACACTCGGCCGAAACTGATACATACAAATAATATTATTTTTCGACCTATTCCAACCGTTTTCTACCCGATTTCAAATATTTCAAATATATTATTACATTTTCCGTTCCGTTGATATATTTTTTTTATAGTTTCGAAAATTTTAGTGTATTATAAACTATATAATCATACATGATGTATACATGTATGATAATATTTTTTTTTTCTGATTCTAAGATATCGATAAACCCTAATACTGAAAAAAAGTTAAAACTGAGTAGATTTAATGCTTATTCAATAAGAACAATAAAAAATAATTATTACATTTTTTTTAATGCGTCTTTTGAGATGAGACTCGTTAAACAAAGACTTTATTTATCTGCACTTTGGCCAGGATAAACAAAAACAATGCTTCGCGAGTAACGTTTTTATAAACGTTATTTCTTTATTTTTCTTTATTATTTTTATACTTTAAACAGTATACCAGATACCTATAAAAATATTTTTTACGTTATTTTACAAACAAAAATAGTAGGTACTGCATTTAGCATTTACTTCATTCTACGTTCCTATATAGGTATATAGTAATAATATTGTAATTTATAGTCTTGTAGATATTGTATAGGCAAATATTTTCGTACTGTTATGATTTGAATTGTAGTTGCAGAAATTTGTGGTGTAATGTTGTTGAATTTTTAATGAGTTTGGAAACCGATTTTCCGCTTGTCATGGAAATACAACTGTTTCCTACCGATTGTGCACATTTTGCCCGTCCTTCGTATTTTTTCTTCTTAGGTACTTTATTTTCTTTCATTCAATACTCGTCGGACTATTATTACCTATTGGTATATTCATGCAACGTTCTGCGCGCCGTTAAAATCTCGGACGTCGAAATCGGCGGCGTTCGATCGAGATCTACAAAACTGATAGTCTAAAATAAATGTGCCTATTGTTGAGAACCACTGTAGGGAATAAGGGTTTCCAGTTTTCACAATGATGGGGATGTGAGCATTTGCTCAGGTAAAACGTGTGTAGTATTACTTTGGACGTGCAACATATTATTGACATGCCGGTGTAGTGTGTCCGTATGTTTATTGTGTCTGAACGACCGAAGGTCTTTTAGTGTAAAATAATATTTCGGTATTTTTTTTCACTTTCCTTTCTTTACGCATGATAATATTATTGGGTATTTTTGTGCGTGCATTCAGAGTGGCCCGGTTTCTATAGTGTGCTTGGACGGCCTATGTGCATATAAAATCCATAGGGGACGGATTTCAAATATAAAATTATATGTATAAATATAAAATAATTGGGTATATGCGTGTATCGTAATTTGTTCAATAGTAAATCGACAATGTTTGGACTTGACCCAAGACGTCAGCATGAATGTCTGAAGGATTTGATGTATTCATGCGTAAATGTCAGCTCGAATCGCAGTCATGTTCTGGTGGTTAAAAAACGTTTTATATTTTTTTCTTTAAAACGTCGCGCAGCCGACGAAATTAGCGAAAAATATATTATTTACCTCCGGGGTGGTCTGTTCCGTAACCCTAGACTCGTTTTTATATGGCAAAAATAATAAAAAAAATCATAATATTGTATAGTGTTTTACTGGGGTTTTACCCTTTATCCAGAATCCCTTCAAATAATTCAATTATTATTATATTTTCAATCTCTTATGATAGTTTTATAATTTTCTGCTCGTTATTTCTTGGTGTAAACCATGTGTGATAAAAATTAATTCGTTTTGCGTCGGTGAATATAATATATTATACACTATGTCGTAGTAGTGGATCTATACTACTCAGTCTACTCATAGTTCATACACATAACTGAATTCTGATATTCATAAGGAATATAATATTAATGGATTAATTTCGTAACATTTTGTTTATTATTAATATATTAACATTATTAATATTATTATATGAAACATAACCTAATAACATGTTTACTAAAAATACATTTTTAATTAATCATTATTAATAAATCCAAATGTTCTAGTATTTGGTTAGAAATTAAAATAAGTAAAATAACTGATATGACCTCGGATTCTACGTTTGCATTTGACAATGTGATCAACTAACAATTATTATAGGTACAATTGAACGCTTACCCTATGTCCGAGGTTTAAGGACTCACCGATTTAACCAATATAACCCATTCCAGAGGTATATTAGATAATACCTTTTAAATATGTTAATATGGTCATAATTTTTATATTTAGTTTTCTTGGAATTACTTAGGGTAATTTGAATGTATTAAAATGTACATAACCTACAGTTTTTTTGTAGTAACATGAGATTACTATAATTGCGCGGTGACACATAGGTTTTTATTTCTTCAGTGTGTTTTAGTCACCTTGTTTTTTTATTATATTAGGAAAAGCACTTAATCCGTGCCTAGTGGAGTCTGTACGACAGGGAATACTTTCTCTCTAGCTGGTATTTTTTATGAATCGCCGTCATGTTTCTTCGAAATATTAAACGAATTGATTACATATTATTCTGTTCGTACATAAAATTATTTATTTCGATTATTTAAAAAAACGGGAACACATGGCTCCCAAATTACAGTGCATCATTGGCTGTATCTCAACGGTTTTTTTTATTTTTCTATCCGATACTAACGGTGATACCGTCTTAATTATTTCGGTTTATTGCATAATAAACGATTCTTTTACACAGTTGTGCTGAAATCCCGACAGTGTTATGTGTTTTTCTCTCTCTATGATTCTGTTTTCAAACATCTTAATTATTGTCGCCACATGACGGCCTAACGACCGTTTATATATTTTCGCTGGTTGCACAACGTTCAGCATTGTTCTTGGGCCCCCATGGTGGCGGCGCTCTAATTCTTTCACCTAGGGTACAGAAAATGGATCGTTTACTACCCGCAACGAAATATTCCGATACGGTGATCTATTATCCTATTTAATCTAAAATGCCCCACTAATATTTTATGTGACCCAATATTAATAAACTAATACATTTCCTAGCCTACTTTTCTGTATTTATAATGTTGAAATTGACAAAATTAATAATATAGTGGTAGCAGAATGCGCAGAACAAATAATAGTGTCTCATTTAATAATAATTTATTAAACAATATTTGTTGGCACTGGAATCTTTTTCTTAACTCTGTAATTGGTATTTTTTGTTTTCTTACCTAAACTTCTATGATTCGTGTTAATTTTATTTTTATGGTCTATTACATCTAATTGTCTATTGTTTATTGTCAATCATTGTCACCGTCGGATAAGATCGGTCTGATAGTTATAATATATTATGACTTTTTGTAAAAGTATTACGATTTTCGCAAGATTTAGGAGTCTTGAAATCTACAAGTCTTAGAGTCTAAAATCTGCAATAAGAAAAACGTCACGTTGTATATTTTACGACAATTTTGGCGTATTAAACATAACATTTTTTGTGATGTATTCTATAATCTCTAAATAGCAATTGGCCTAAATCGTTTTCACACATGTTTTGAAGACATTATACTGGTATAAGGTATTAGATTATTCGACAATAGTAATGCTATATAAACTCCGTTATTTGTGATGTTATTTACATACTATATTATATTATGTTTTCATATTTCTCAATCGTTTAGGGACAATGTATTTATGAATACCTATTTGGAATTCTATGAACGTGCAGTACTTACATAACGGCCCTGGTAATAACCAAATCTCTATAAACATAATATTTTTCTTCGAATTGTGCATTTGATATTTTAAAGTAATGATAACTACCAATGAAATAAATTAATTTCGAGGCTATTATGTACAATTATGATGAGAAAAAACCGGTTGCATGTTACATTTAAATGTTATCTTCCCCAGCTACTGTTTGAGGTCGATGGGGTTGAAATGCATGTAAATATTCAATTTCCCTGGCGATAAATCTCACAGACATGTTCTACGGAGCTCTCTTGCTGTGTACAAGACAAAGAGGGCCCCATCGTAATATACTGTCGGCACTAATGTCGAATCTCATTACCGTCGAATAAATTTTCGGACCATAACACTAAACTACGCAACGTTATTGCTATGATATTTTATCCCGACACAGGTCTGTAAATGTGTGTAAGCCGTGGGCGTAGTGTAGTGTAGGTATAATATTTTTAGTTTTTTGTCGTGTTTTTATTATTTTTTTTATTTATATATTGTAATAAATGTTGCTGAGAAACTGGTTTTACACGATATTGGAACCAGTTTTAATATAGCGGACACTACACGCATATTATACGTGGGCCGTTGCAGCAGCAGCAGCAGCACAGTATGTATGATCGATAGGGCGCCGGTCGCAAGACAATTTTTATAACTCAGCTCTCCTTCCTCTCTCTTAATACGTTTTCTATGCTAATGACATTAATTTGCGTCTGGCTGTTTCCTTTATTCTAATCGAAGATGAGCAAACTTTATGGTATGTTAAACGTGACTGTTGTTTTTTTTTATGCAATGAATGTTGACGTATATATAATATAATATAAGTATTATAATATTATTGTTGCTATATTGGTACTTTGCACGAAAAATATAGATGTATATTATGTTATTATTTAGATCATGAACTAATAATCAATTGAAGTACCTACCTAGATATTATAATATTATAACTTTTAAATAAATCATAATATTAACCATAAATGCCTCACACAATTAAGGAAACTCGATACTTTTCTTGAGTTATTATTGTGTGTTTTTACTTTTTATTACTGCTATGCATACATACCGTTTTTCTGAGATTTTTTCATTATTTTGACTATCATAATATTCTTATTAGTTGACCAGAATGATATAAGCGGGTGCGCACGATTTTTTTAAATGTCAAAGTTGTGCAATCGCAGCAACAGCTACAACAAACTACTGCTGTGGTCGTCTGCGGTGTGTTTGTATTTTGAAAGCGGTGGTCGGTCGAACGCGAGCCAGCGCGCGCGTGTATGCTCTACGACAGCCGCGGCGGTGAAGGCACACGACTTGTCGTGACTAGGAAACAATGGACGGTGGCAGTACGTCTGCGGTCCACCCAGTCGACGGCGGCGGACGACCAGTTCGCGTCCATTAACCGTCGTCGTAGTCGGTTAGACTCATAAGAGTGTATACACGACGATTAAAGACACAGTGGCAAAGAGAGGAAAGGATATAATAATAATAATAATAATAGGACTACGAAGAATAGAAAGAAAAAAATCGAAATAATAATGGTTTTGTCCGTGCCACGAGCCGACCTAGTGCGTGACTGGCGACAATACCGACGTGCAGACCAGAGTAATAAAATATTCTGAAAAAAGGTGCTAATTGAGATTTGCACGTTATGTAAGGGGGCCTCGTTGACGAAATTTTTTTTGTCCAATAAGAAGTTACCAAAAAAAAAAAAATCGCTTGTGGATAACACACGAATGCCATGTAAATTATAAAATACTCTGTCGGCAGTGCGTAGGACGTAGGTATAGATAAGATTGTGCATTTTTGGTATAATCCTATAAATGCCTCTCTAAGAACCTGGCAAGTTGTCAAAAAATATAATTATATTAATATTACATTATACTATTATAGTACTTGTATACAGTTTGACCGAAAACTCGTTTTCCTCCTCCCATCAGCCCGAGCGTTACATTATCATCTTAAATTATTACGATTGACCGAAGCGAGTGTCAAGTTCTGCTATGACTATAGAACATTTATCGTCCATGAATAATTCCAAATATTTTCTCTTTTTTTTTAAATCGATATAGATATGTTTATGTAAATTATGTTGACAAAATAAACAGTTCGGCTTCAATATGCAGCTATATTATACTTCTAGTATGGACTATAATGTAATAACTTAAATGTACATTTTACATAATATTATCATCTGATACGTCATAATGTAATTAAAAACTACGAAAACTGGACAAAAAGTGTGTTGACATGTTTATCCGTCTCGGGATTTTCGGATTTTTTAAAAATTATTTCCCCCTTAGTGTCACTAAAACACCGCCACCACTCTCCTTCTCGTTTACCATGCCCTCTCAGAATATTCAATTTCAACTGTTTTGGCACTCGGGGTCGGTTCTGCAAATCCTGCGGGGCCGTAATAATACGTATGTGACACATATACACACAACGCGTGTACAAAAACGGCGGCCATCTGCCAGATTGCTTTTTAATGTCGGCCCTGCAGCGATTCTCCGGGATATTTTCTACGACCACCCTTGTTTGATACCCGCGTGTAAGCGAAAAAGACCGTTTTTATCGGACATTTTCCTGTAAAATTAAATATTATTAGTCTACGAAAATGTATTACCTTGTGTATTACTTTTTGACGCTGTATTCAGCTGTCATTGGACTAATGTAATTGTGAACTCATGCAAACGACTTTCGTTGTTTTATATACGTGATGACAATATTCAAAGTTATTTATTCTTGAAAACCTACTGAATACGCATTTACTTTACTATAGATGTCTTAGGTTATTTATAGAACCATAAACTTAGACGTCTTACAATAAATTAATCGTGATGTACAGATATTAAGCAATAGATAATTAATTAAGCTATTAAAAATGTTTATTATAACTGTTAAGTGTTTATATTATATACTTCAATTCTTTGCAGGAATTTTCAATTTAATTTAGATTTTGTTTAATACAAGTAAAATTAAAAATTCCTTAAAAAATGATTTTAGTACTCATCGTCAATTTATGGTTATTATATTACTTGTGTTCTTACACAATTTATAAATGTTATTAAAATTATTATTTACTACTATAAATCTTTTAAACTTATTTCAAAAATCAAATTTTGGAGAAAATTGTTCTCAATATTTGTTTTGATCAATCATTTTTGTTTATACCTATTAAGTATTTTTAAAAACAGGAATTGATTTGAACTTACATCATATATTATACATAAAATGCGTATGAGTCATTACTTATAGTAATTAGTTATTAACAAAATATACCTATATGTACATTATGAATAATCTATTCTTTTCACGTGTACGTTGATTTTGTCTTTTTTACATATGTTTCAGTGTTTTTGAGACAATCGTTTTTTATTAAAAAATTGCATTTTATGTACTTAAGACTGAAGTATAGGTATTATATAAAACCGGTTCTGACTAGATGCGTTCTTTGTACAGCCCACGCTATTGTTTAAGTGTAACACCACTGTAAGTCTGATTAAAATTTTTTACCCCAGACTCCAATAGGCGTTTAGCGATCCAGTCGAATCTCTCGATATCAATCCGAGGGCGAGCTAAACTAATGCTCTTTACTTGTACCTTTATTAATTATTATATACATTTAGTCAATTACATGTGTATAATATTAGAAAAGTTAAAAATATATTATGTAATTATTATACCGATCCACAAATCAGAATGAAAATTGCATCATATTTTAAATAAAATAGTTGCTAACATATAGATATTATACATCTATAACGGGTCTACATATTACTTTTTTATGGATATGTATTCTTCTTTGCGAATGAATGTAGTTGACCACTTGAATATTAGCATTATATATAAATGAGATTATTCTGTAGTATCCGTACAAATGCAGTAATACCAATCTAGACCACGATATTTTAGCAATTAAATAGGCATGTTAATCTGACTGTTGTAAATATATTTTTTTAATTCAAAAATGGTTGGATATAGGATATAATATATAATATAGACTGTAGATATATTAAGCATATTACACCCAAATGTTTTGTATTTAACCATCCAAAAACACACAAATAAAAAAAATATGAATTGTTTTCAGAATTTTTCTCTTTTTGACCTAGTTGTATTTTTACCTGGTTCATTAATAAACATTCAACTCAGGGATTTGGGAACGTAACGGATTAATTTATATAAAAAAAAACTAACAAGAGTGTAAAAAAATAGCAATAACTTAGTCCCTTAGTAATTTATTAGTTTGAATCTTTCGGTCGTTAGCAGCGCTTTGTCAAAAAACTAGGATCTACCCCCTGAGAAATGAGTTCAAGAGAGTTGTTTCGTGGAAAATAGGTAAAAACGAAGTAAACAAGTGCATTAAAAAGGTCGTTATCAACTCTAATTAATAGTGATATTTCATGAATTTTAAGTGGTATCACAATATTCATGGAGTATAATTTAAGAATTATAAATAATCATGCAAAGTTCATTGCATTTATACAATTGTTATGACTTGTGATTTTATGATGTATATTAATCCTTCAATAATTCAATATTTTATTGTTTACTTGCTATAAGTAATCATTGTAATATTATAGCTCTATAATACACGTAGGTACATTAAATTTTCGAGATTGCCATTATAATTATAATATTCTGTGGACAACCCAGGACGTTGACCCAACTTCAACAGCAACCAAGTTTACGGCCACTGTTAATCTCTCTTCATATATATAGGTATATTATTATAAATGTGTGTATGGCGTGCGCTTGATGCAACAGAAGTAGTTGATAGAAAGAGAGGTAAATTTGATACCCGGTTTTGAGGTTATAAAACAGAAGTGGTTGCTGCCGTACCAGACAGACGAGAGTGAGTAAGAGACGCGGTGAAAGAGTGCAAGAAAGAAAAAAAGAAACCAGTGGAACGAGTTAGCGCTGGAGCAGGCTCGCGTCGTCCACATATAATATCATGTCTTGAGGCTACCCAAACCGCTACACCGAGACCTATCTATTGACTTTGACCCGCGGTCATGTGTTACTTTTAAAACATACGTAGATCCGGCTACACACACATATATATATGCATTTATTGAGCCTACAAACCCAATATTTTAGTGGTCAACTGCTGCAATTTCGTCTAAAAAAAAAATTGTTTTCATAGATCGTGTGATACTAAATATATGTCATGAAAACTATCGAGCCTTTAAAAAAATAAACTAAAATTCTTAATATAACCTTATTCAATATCAAAAGTCATGTTTCGGGTGTGTATTTGTGTTCAACGTATCAGGAAATTAGGCTATTTTAAATATTTCCGAACTTTCACTGTAGAATATTTTTTACTACATTATTTTGTAGTAAGATGTTTAACAAGGAAGTTCTAAGTAACTTTCGAAATTTTAGACGGATGAGATAACTCAACTTTTGGTGTTAATTAGCGAAGGAAGATATTTTGTCTTGGTTAGTGTATACATAATATCATATTTATTCATTCTAAGTTTTAACCACAACTTAATCATTATAGACAGCTTACTTGTCTATTAATATTCTGAAAAATTTCGGCGGTACAACTATTATTATCATTATTAAAAAAGTGTATGTATAGTAAAATAATTAAAACTTTTGCTTACATGTACATATATTATGTATTCATTTGTATATTATAGAGCTTATTACGGCTTTCAACTTTACTAGAACAACCATCCATAATGTAGGTAACCAGGGACAGTCGCACGAATCGAGACCAACCGTGCATATTTTGGGCTATCCAGCTTTGGTATTAATAATTAAATTAGATACTAGGGCTTGTGAAAGAAAATATACTCCATACTAGGTACTAATAATAATCCTAAATGGAGATTCGTACACGCGAAAAAATGATTTCCTACAAAATTATATGTTAAAAGAGTCACGTTCGCATATATAATTATTTGTGCTCCCCGGAATACCGTTATAAATGGTTGTAATATGTGGCGAGCAGCCTCCGATGCCGATAAATCTAAACACGCGTCATTTTTACATGTTTATAAACAAATTGCCATTGTTAAGCGCTTATACTTTCTATTCTTAACTTGTCTATGCGTTATCAATTGGAAAGTTTTTGAGTTTTAAAAATGCAGTTCGAGAAAGTAAGTGGTTTGAAAATTAAGATTGATGTACACCCTATAACTTACAAGTTGTTTCTTAATTATTAATACTTAAAATGTTACACTTAGTAGGTATCTTAGAGTGCCAGTTGATTATAAGTATAATGATCTCACATTGATACTGATACATATTCTCCAGAATGTAGACTTGACGAAATGTACGTTAATCGCACACTAAATATACTATCTAATTGTCTATTGTTTGTTTTGTTGCAGGTATGTTTTGTTATCACGTATAAATATGGTTTTTTGGTTACCCACTAAAATTGTAATGGCAAAAAAAAAGTGAGTACCAAATAAATTACTAGGTTTCCCTATAGTCGGGTTTTGTGGTCATGTAGGAGAGAGTTTCTATTGCCGTTTTCTACAAAACGCTGACAATATGTTTATTTTTTATTAAACTTGATTTTTCTCATTGAGTTCTAGATTGTCAAAATTTAACAACTTTGTACACTGTATAAGTATTATATACACACACGTACTTTATTTCTACAATTTTTTAAAACTTATATTTCGAGTAAAAAATATATATATTTAACTTTTTGGGAAAAAATAAATACATGCATTTTAAACCAGCGACCCGGTCACATATTTAACAATGAGTGAAAAAATTATTGTTAGAAATCTCGTTTAATACAATATAACATTTATACATTTTACAAAATACGTATAGGTATGTTTATTGACTATTATTATGGGTTGTATTATATTGATTAAGTAATTTATTTTATAGAATTATATTATTTATAATTGTTATTTTATCCTATTATTTTATAATGTCTACGAGTTTCGTGATTTTTTCCAGGTAATAGACGTATATTTCTTTTGTATTAACATACATAAAATGCATAAATATTAAATTGTATTTTATTTATAGTAAATAATTTATATTTTATTTATTATTATTTGTATCATGCAAAAATTTAATTATGACGATACAAGAGAAAATGGAAATATTTATGATTCTTTTCCCATGTAGAACAATAGACCACCCCCTGGCGTGTAAAAAAAAAGGAGTATAATATCGATGGACGTTGTTATTTACGAGGGTACGATATTAAAGGGATAAACCGTGCCTTTTGCGATGGGCTGTGATAATGCCGTCAACAATTATGTTTTCCCACTTGATAAATAGCACTATTCATCTCTTAGTCCCTTATGGGAGGGAAATAACACGGGAATATATTATTATTTTCAACTAAAATATAATTTCGATAGCCCCAAGGTGTTATAGGTTGACTAAACGTAACATGTATACATATACATTATACATATATACGTATAAATTGTTAAATATTATCAAATTGATTTAAATTACCTAATTGGCATGTACCATTTATAACGTTCATTTTAATTAATTGTAAAGGCACTTTCTCACGATCTCAAAATGTTTTACTCTCTCAATCACTAATATAATTCAATTTAATCAATGAAAATTAATATACTTTTCTGTTTATAAGTTTTAATGTTTTTTAAACAAATTTACGATTTATAAATATTTAATTTCATAGCGTACATGCTTGTTTATTGAAATTGAATAGGTATGTGAAGACTTTATCGTAATCTAATTAATATAGATCTGATATTGTTGCTACCTATTATGTGCAAAAATGTCTTGCAATATTTGGTTGCCACTTTTCAAAATTGTTCGCACTAGGTTGTATCCTAGATAGACTTACAGTGGCAATACCATCCTGATGGTGTCAACGTTTTAAATTTTTTGAAATTACTAACAACGGAACTTAATGTTTAGCGGTATCAGGTCGTTTCCAATTGTTATAAAACCATTTGATTAAGTTAGAATTAAAAATATTTACCTACTTACGATATTTAATTAGACGATTGGTTTGAAGTCTATTGTAAGTATCTAACATAACAAACTGAATGAAAAAAAAACTTTTTAATGAAAACAAACATATCAGTAAAAGCACTGTTTATTGGGTTGGTTTGTATGGAGCAAAATAAGTTTGAAGTACATAATTCAACTAATTGAAGAACAGTCGAAACTTCTTTCTTACCATTAACTACTTTAACAATCCAAATAAATTATATACGTACTCGTACTGTGGTTTTTATTCCAATCGTTTGTTGTATAGAAAACCTTTGTGTTATTAATGGTTTATATATCACTCTATAAACTATTAAATTGTCTTCTTTAAAGATTCGTCTTGATTCGGTTGATTCAAAATCGTTTCCTGTTTAACGATAAAATATATTGATTACCCAAATATATCTGGTTTATCTTTTTGCAAACATACATTTGAACACTCAAGGTAAATTTGTATCCACCTAAGATACATTAACTTATCATTCTATTAAAATACAATTGTTTTTGAGCATAGTTTCTCTCTAACTACCTAATAATATACTATTGACAATCAGTATTTTATTTTTTATAATATTTTAATGATTTGGTATCCAAACATTAATGTAGGAAAACTATTGTGACCTGTGCCGTTATATTTTTAATTGCACACTCTATATAAGTATAAACATATAATATATAAAAACTATAACAAATGTTTTACTGTTAAGATTAATGTATATGATTCGCAGCAGTCAGTTGTAATTTTCTCATCGCAATTGTTTTCTATACCACCAAACGGTTGTTAAATGTAAGTAATGATTTTGCTGTTTAAATAAAATTTAAAAAAATACCTGTTCCAATTTTTTATCCTGTCGGTCAGTAGGTAAGATAAAAAAAAATATTGGTCAGTGTAGCAACAAGCAGTGATATAAAATGACAATAGTCACTTGGTGCTCTCAAGCCGAGTAATGTTCCGGTTGCAATTTCATGGTACCTATTTAATATTATTGACGGTAAACGTTGTGCGGGAAAATAATGATACAAATAAAATATTTACACCTATAGCAAACATAACTATAGACAATATCATAGTGGGGAGAGATATCATATAAGGTTTTGTTTATTTTAAAGTTTTATTGTATTATACTACTAAGTTTAATGAAACTATGTACCTATGTACTATATAATAATAATAATAATATAAAGTAAATGTATCACTGAAGTTTAGCTGATAAAATTATTATGTATCACGTACTTACCGGAATTGTTTGACTCTTGGATTCTTCATTTTTGAAAATGCCTAAAGGTTATACTGAAAGGGAGTTTTTGGTCTAAATTGGTAGAAAATCTTATTACGCGAGTTCATCTGTTGTAAACCGTAGCATTAGTTGAGAGTACGTGTGACCCATTGGCATGTTGCAAATTACAACGATATTGTGCTAGCTAGTCCTTTTTCTGAACAACCACGTAGTTTTAAAGATGTATAAAATATTTTTTCACGTTCTTAGACTCTACTATATAACTTAACGTGTATTGCTATGCATTGATAATAACTCTAAAATCAAACATATTTCATAGGTATACAATATATAAGCTACGAGTATTTAACTTAAATGTACCTACAAGTAATGAAATAATAATGTAAATAATTATTTACTTGCATAATTATTTTCAAATATTAGGTAGATTGGTTTTAAGCTAGATCACGTCATATAAATAAAAGGTATCAACGTTTAAGACTTAAACAAAATAACTGAACCATTATAATTATATTTATTAGACAATATTTAACAAATTTACATCCCAATATCTTTATTTTCGCCATAGGTACCACACTTTTGTTTTATTATTATTTTGGTGCTCTGCGATTTGTATATTATAGGGAATGTGAAATTTTTTTAGCAATTCCAAAATGCCTATTTAAAAAAAACCTAGGTAGGTACACTTTCGAATATTTTGAATCAATTTGATGCACTGTTTATAAACCCTTCAAATACTCACAAACATAGCTCATTGTTAAGTTAATGTATTTTTACCTTCTCGTATAAAAGTAGTTAATAGACGAAAATTAATTTACCTACACATACAATAATTCAGTTTAACATATAGGTACGTGCCTGTTGATACAGTGGGTACTACATTTATGTTTATTATGGATCTATACATATACTCGTTACTAGTATATTAATAACATTGGTGGCTGTTTCTCAGTATAACATTTCTCTGGCATTTCTAGCTCGAGGCGTTTTATTTATTTTTTTAACCCGTCCATGATACGCCCGATTCTAAATTGCATTTAAATGTATTAAAAACGAGAAACAGTGAGAGAGGGAAAAGAAACAGATATATTATGATGGTTGTGTGCTATAGAGGAGGGGTGGGGAGGATACTAATGGGCCAGCAAGACTTTAGATTACCATCGTCCGTTAATAATAATAATATGTAACATCGAGATGGAAAAGAAATAAACCGAGACAACAACACGATAAAGAGAAGGGGAAGTAAAAAAAAGTTTTAAAAAAACAGGTGCACATGTTACGTAGAAAAACTGGTTACCACCGTCGTTATACCTAGAAGCCACGAGTGCGTATATAATATTAACTACACGGGCATATCAATACGAGCGAGCGGTCATCCACTCCGTCCTCATGGCCTCCAGAAGCGTTTTAATTGTGCTATGGCGGCGACTCGTTCGTTGTGTTTATATATTGTACAGACGTAGACGGTGCATCCCCCCTCACCCGGCGTATGGCTCCCGGGTAATTTTACGAGAGGGAAAAAATAGTAAAATAATAATAATAATTATTATAACGACTCTGGTGTTTGTATGTGATTTTGCTTGGCTATCTGATTATGATGGAAAAGAAAAAAATAATTATGGTCCGTCATTGTGCCCGGCTGCAGTGGTTGGTGCAGGCTGCCGTCTATATAGGTAGATACTGTGTGTAGGTATAATAACAGTAACAAAACGTCTCCGGGCTGCTGGGTAGAATACGGCAGATATGCATAGGAATTTAATTAATTATTCACGTGGCCTTAGATTGGCTCGCAGGCTATGGTGGAGGATTTGCATATAATATCTACTGAACTGGTAGCAGTATTAAATTGCTCTTGATTTCAGGATATTTTAAACTATTTATAAAAGTTTAGTATTTAAAAATTGGATGAACTACCTGCTTGCTTAATGGCTGTAATTTATGAAGAATATATACTCAAACCTTAAAAATACTCATATACCTACGCTTTTCAATGTTAATAAATAATCATTTTTTTTAGTAACTCGACATTATGCAATTTTAAATTTAAAAAAAACGTAAATAAAACTACAACATTTTAATATTTTTTTTGTATTGGTCTATTTTTTATGCATAGAGTTCAAAAAGATTCATCACTATAGTATTGTTATATTCTCTGCAAAATATTTAATGCATATCGTTGTATAATACGTCTTATAGTATATAGTGGTCATCTGATTGCTGTCTTCGGGAAACTATCCCGCTGACAGTCTGCTGTCATAACTATAATATAGTACTATGACACATGTCGTTTCCTTTCCGGTATTTTTCATAGCATAATCATATTGTTATTATTATAGTTATACCTACCTACTTATATTAACATAGTGCACGAAAAATATGTACCTATCATAGAAATTCTGACGTGGTGGCGTGAGGGCACTTGGTTGTGTTGTAAATGGTAATACAATAATAAATGTCTGTCGGTCATCTGATTCTTTTTGCGTGTAAATGATATCATGAGTAGAAAGCCTCGGAAAATATACACACAACAGTGGCCACTATTATATGTACATAATACATATATTATACATTATTGCATTTTTCTCTTGCAGAAGGAGCGGCTCTATGTTGGTAAAAAACCACAATTTGTGGTCGTGTATCTATGTATAGGTAGCAGTTTCTAACGTTATTCAAATACAAACCGCGTTGGAAGGTATAACGTATTAACGTGCAGTATATAGTACATACATATATTATTATATATACTCATACTATGTATGTTGTATTGTATCTTATATTATAATGCGTGTTAGAATAGATTGATAGAAAAATAAGACAGAGGTATATTTACGTTAGCAAGTTTATATATATATATAAATAATTAGTATACTAATCCACTGGGAAATAAAATCGTTGGACAAATTATTTATATAATATTTATTTATTTTATTGCGCCTGTTTAAAGTTAAAGAAATAGAACTTTGATGGACAAGATTATTGAGGTCATGAAAAGGTACATCTGATGCTTGAAAATCCTTCCAAATGATATATTTGCGCAAAAAGTTATATTTATTTCGTTTTACCAATTTTATTGCAACTTAAAATTCAACGCTGTTATTATTATTATGATCCTTCTAGTAACATTAATTTAACGAACTTTACTAATATAGTAATAGAAGATATATAAATTGTTCACAATATTTTTCAAATACAATTTTTAACTCTTATGTAAAATCTTCTGTACACGAACACACCCGTAAAAATTCTGACTAATATTATAGATTAATAAAATATTTCTTTAATTTAATCAGAACATGTAAATTGTTTATTTTTTTTTGGTAGTGTTCGTGAATATTCTATAATTTTTAAAGCGTAGCTGTGTGAATTTTGTTAATATTTTATAGACCTGTAATTGTATTTTTTTATCAGTCAAGTTGCTTTGTCACAAGTATATTACTTTTTATATTTTCATACATGATCGTGATTATGGTAGTGGACAATACTGTGAAATTTGAGATAATATATTATAACTTCCACAACTATGAGAGGAAAATCGTTTTGGTTTTTCCTTGGAAGCTACTTTCAATTAGCTCATGTTCGTTTCAGGAATCAATGGCCTGAAATGGCGATTAATTTTCCCGGGGGAACGTGAAAATATCTAACCTAGTAGAGTAAAAAAAATGAGAAGAATAAAATAACACTGCTTCACACGAGAGTGTATGAAGCTTATAAAAATGTAGATCGACTAAGAGTTAAACATAGTAAAATAGTGAGAGAGATGGAGAGAACAAACACGCGGGCACGTTATAACCGAAACGAATTGTATTTGCTCACGGACTTGCTTGTTCAATTGGATTTTGTTTATGTTTATACACTATTTTTTTTTTATTCATTATTATTCTAAAGCGTTCATTTTTTTATACCACATCAACAATAGATTCATCTCTTTTTTCAAACACTGTACGCGTTATTATCGCGTTAAAAAGATCGAAGCCAATTTATAAAACAAATTGTTCTGACGGCCATCGTCCATTATTTATATGTAATGTACTCGCACAGATCATTTGAAATATTCAATTATCCGAAATATAGTGTGTTCACGACATGTTATTTTTATTCTTTAAAACTGCACAAATTGAATTATTTTCCGCGTGCCACAAGATTTTGGCTCATGCAAATTCAATTAAGTATATTTATGTGAAATACTTGAGTCATCTCACACGGCTAGCTTCTTTTAACATTTTACATAATTTTAATAATATGGAGTAAAATTTTTGGAAAAATGCGTGTACAGTCTGCTAGAAATAATTTGAATAGTGTATAAAGTATGAAGGAATTGCTCATGGAAGATTTGTACGTGTTTTGAATTGTTCTTTTAACTAAACACACATCCTTGGTAAATCATTCAATTGTATATTTTTTCTATATTTTACATGTATATATACGTTTAAGGGGTCGTCTTGTTTGCCGTCATGTTGAATTGGAAATCCCCAGAGAATGCTGCAAAGTGGGGATGAAAAACAACTGTCATAATATCCTGGGGAAAAATAAAACTTGATCGGGAGTCTTATAATATATACCTATATATAAATGGCGGATACACACCGGATACACATAGGATAAGCTACAATATTATAGGGATAAGCTTAGGCTGGGTTCTGTTTGAAGAAAAAGTCATCAAAACATTTACCTATTTATAATAACGCTCGTGGGAAAAAATCGAAGTTTTTCGAATGTTTTTCGCCAAGCTGTTTAGTAAACTAGTAAACATATTATTGTGGTCAGTTCACAATGGCCGCGATAGCGTCAAACTTGTGACTTTGTTTTATATGATTTACAAATGCATAAGCGTGTGTCGATTGCAAAAAATTACAATATTTCTCCTGTATATATAGTTATTAGCCACAAAAAATTGAACATGAAAATCAACGACTATATCCATACCACCGTAAATATTTTGATCAGATAGAGAAAATGGGCTGGTTATGTTGTAGTAGTGGACGTTGGTGCAGAGGTTATTTGGCGATTAAAAAACGGGAATTCATTAAAATTCAGATAATTATTGTTACTGGGTTGAAAAAAAATAATAAAAAACCGACGACCAGTCATGCAAACTCTTGACCATTTTTAGTGGTTCCGTGCAAAATGATCGACTTTTAAAAGGTTTTTTGTGTGTATTGTATGTATGGCTTTTTATAGCTAATTGTTTTAATGTTTTTTCTTGTAATCGCCCAACTAATAAAAACAAAAAAAAATAGAAATACACATAATAAAAAATAAAAAAAAATAAGAAATAAGTCGAATCCAAAGCTCGTTCTCTCTTGTTATAGTTATTATATACGGTCACGCTATCCTATTTGTTATTACCTCTTTTCAACCCTTATTCCGATAAGAAAACTATAATTGATCATTGACATATTTATTATTTGGGTCACTCAAGAGTCAAGATGACCAAATTTAAATTTATTACATGCAAACTTCTCGATGTCGTGTTCGAAGGAGCGAATACAAATATTTCATTTAATCTTAGTTTGTATGTATTTATTTGCATGCGTCTAAAAACATTGAACCAACTATTAGTTTTTATATACGATTACATTTTTAATAAATATGTCTTATGAGTAATCAATTTAGTTTTATATAAGTGTATTTTTTTAATATTTAGTTGCCTTAATGAAACAAAGTTGTATTAAACCTATTACCTACCTATTACAGTTAACTTACATTAGCAATAGATTGATTATGCTTGTTTAATGTATAACATCAAGACTTAAAATATTGTTTGTGTGTCAGAGAATTGCAATCACAATTCCAAATCAAATTTAAAAAATGGCCACAATTATGCCTTTGTGTTGAAACTCTGAGTAATTACTTAAAAAACACGTTGAATGTGATTATACGTATAGGGTTACCAATAGACTAATATATACATATCTAGGTCATTGTGAAAAGCTGGACCAGTATGTTATTACTACGTAGAAATGTAGAATGGTTAATTTATTATTGTACATAATGGATAAGACTAGACATCATAGACTACTCTAAACTCCAAAGTGATGAAGTGATTTTGCATCAAATATGATACAGAGTCGGGCTTGTACTGCTATCTTCCAATCAAACTATACCTATTATAATATATACCTTTGTTACCCATCTACTTTGTTACTCTTAGATCAGTTATTAAGTTGTATACACTTGCTTAGGTAGGTTAATCGTTAAATTTAATATGAAAATAAAAATAATAATTTTGGTTTTATTTTTTCTATAGTAAAATAAATACCTACGAGAAAATGCAAAATCCTAATTAATGAAAATATTTTTTATATAATTTCTTTTATATTCTCTATTTATTTAAAAATCATTTTTCCTTTTTTTACATTAATAAAATTAAACTACCTTTTGTTTTTGTATAATTTGATTCAAAACTACACACTAACATAAACAGAAATGAATCGTATTATTTTATTATACAGAATTATCAATTGCTCTATCTGTGATAATAGTTGAACCTAACTGTTCTTCCGCATACTATATGACTTAAGTAGGTAGTCGTAGTAGTGAAGTGCATGCGTGCGTCACTTTCAATTTCCTAATGTCAACTAGAGTTTTCGATATCACGAATTCTATGGATTTACACGACATTTTGTATGTGTATGCGTGTGTGCATGTACCCCAAGTACGCGTCATATTATCCTTTCGCACAGTCCTACTAGTGGATAAGAGAAAGTTTTGCTTGTGAACTGGGCGACCCATTTCATAACTACTTCAGCCAGTCTTTTTTCACCGTCCTATGTAATTAATTTGGACACACACGAGCTTATACTTTTCTCTAAAATTGTTCGCAATAACCAAACATTATAAAAAATTAATCTAGATAAAATAATAATAATAATAAGTATGAACAAATTATAAATTAAATGACTTAAAATTAAAGGGTGTACCTACTGTACCTATATGCCATTTTTATTGAGAGCCATCGAAGCATATGCTCATTGCTCACTCAGTGAGACTACAAAGTTTATGTATTTAATCTCGTATTTATCTGCTAATCGAGCCACCTATAAACCATGGTAATAAATCAGTTATTCAATGACTCCACTTTGCTGAACCTTAATTTCAAAGTATAAATGAAATAATTTTTCAATATGCCTATACTCCAAATTAACTATTTTTATTTTGTTTTTGTTTCAGGTATGTTACAGTTGCTCTCAACTTTGTTAAATAAATAATTCAAATGTGAGTATAAAATATGATATTTAGCAATAAATTTAATAGTGTCCATTTTAACTATAAACTTACTATAGGCACTTGATAATCAAAAATATTAAAATTATTTTTTTATATAACATCTTCGTTTGTATATTATATAAATTCTGTACTTGGATACTTGATATAAATACTAAAAAGTTTTATAAAATGCAATGTAACATAGCTAAGTCTAACAGTTAATAATCTAGTTAATTCTTTTATAACGGTTATACTATTTTTTGCCCACAGCAGAACACAGATAATTAAATTTCTGTAAATTGATGAATAGCTTAATAAGTTGATGGCTTAAACTAGTACAATAGGTATTGTACTTTAAAAAAAGAAAGAATACATTTAAAAATCCTATTTTTTGTGTACTTTTCTTTGTGGTTTATTTACTATACTCAGGACACACAATATCACATGTAATCTACTATATTATTATAATATAGGTACGGTAATTAACTATAAAAATGTTGGTGCCCCCCACCTTGTGGGACATATGTTTTTTGTTGTAATCCAATCGATTATAATATTTTATACGGGTGCTCAGGGTAGTGTATCGTCTCACGATATTGGGTGTCAACGTTCACTTACATACAACACCGATACAGCACTATCAGATTTTGGCATTATATTGAGTTACAGCCTTACAGGTTGCTGAAAATCAATGTGACCACTTGTTACTATGGAGTTTGCTTAAGTTTAAATAACAATACTATAGGCGATTGTTACATACCATTTTTTTTAAATATGTATTTCGTACTTAAAAATATAAATAAAAGTACGAATATATTATATTTAATCGTTTAGTTAAAAAATATCTAAGATATCTTAAATTTGATATGTTTTGATATGTTTTAAAATAAAATAATTTTACTGTTCATCTTTATAAGAAATGTATCTTTAATTTTTTATTCAATTATTGTATCCCTCTATTACTATTAATTTGCACTAAAGGACAAGCTTTAAAGTAAAATGTAGAATGCAAAACAACTTTTTGTAGTCAAATATTTTTAAACTGTTTTTCAAACACATTAAGTGTGCAAGATTTATGGGCAATAAAAAAGATATGTGAATAGTTCAGAAAATATTATGACCCTTATGATACACCTATGTGCTATTATTAGTTATATGAATTTAAATCATTCCTGGTCGAAGAGAACCTGAGAAATCCGACTAGGAATATAATATCAAACAAGATTAGAGAGCTACAGAACAAAAGACATTTCCCCTTTACGCGCACGTATACATTATTATTATACAAAATATGAGATAGATGCGGGTCTATATTAAAGCTTTATACAAGAGCACATACCCCAACATAACGTTTATTTACAAGAATATATTACTGGTATTGAATTTAACATGACGCAGGGCTTATGCAAAAATCCTTGTCAAAACAAAAAAAAAACCGGTTTAATCCTTAAACAAAGCCATCCAATAACTTATACATATAGTAATATACTTTCATTTATGTGCTTTACCAAGTTTTCTTACATTTGTTTTTAATAATACTCTCGTCTTTTTTATAATTTTACCATTTTATTTTTTTAGAATTTGTAAAAATGACAGTACTTATATAATATTTTTATTTATTTTTCTCTTTATATAAGCACTTTCTTGAAAGTTGTAGTGCGCAAAAACTATACTAAATTTAATTTAGGGATGGTTTTTTTATTATTTAACAGTCATTATAGGAAAATTCAATATTAGAATATTGTAGGTAGATTTTAAGTAAAAATTCAAGCAAAACAATGATGTTGCAATTCGGTACATTTTCCAAATTGTTTTTCTTTTTAGTTTTTACTTTATTAAAGAAAAACCAACATTACCACCTGCACACTGTGTAGCTATTTTTATATAGTCAGTTGAATACAAACAATAAGTTCGTTGTGTTTAGACGGGAAATAAAATCCCTGAAAATATTTCCGGAGACAATCACAAGATGGTAAAGTGCGGAGGTAGTATGTACCTAATGACTGTCGCGAGTTTTGCTGTTGCAAGAGAGGGTGAACAACTTAAACGCGCCAAAAGTTTATGTCGAAAGGACGAGGTGGAATGTTTGACGGGGAATAATGAAGCCATCGCCTAAATTGCTTCATTTTTTTTTGTTATTTTCTTTTAGACAATTATAACTACTTCCTAACCAAACAGATGAAACAAAAATATATAGCTCAAAACACACCTCGTCGTATTGATATTTTTGTTAAGTTATTTTTATTTTTGTACAATATTGTTAAAAATCATTTTTCAAGAGTATTAACTTCCAAAACAGACAACTGTCTCTACAACAAGTACAATTTAGAACTATTTTAGATTTCTACTTCAGTACATAAAAACATTGCAAGTACCTACTATTATGCACTGCATATTATTAGAATGTATTTATTAGTAAAAAAATACAATTTTTATGAAAAACACCAATATAATAAATCGATAATCTTTGTGTATAATTATAGGAGGGATGCCATCCCACCGTACCACCCCCCCCCCCTTCCCCGCCACTTTTACCACTGTTTACTAAACAGTACCCATCTGGTTGTGATCCACAACTTGTTCTTAATTGACTTCATAACGTTGTATCCGTTCAGTTTAGACATAATATAGTTATTGTTCTACTTAAGTAACTGTTATTAATTATTATATAAATACAAATGTACAATGCCACAATCAGCTGATAAATCAATTAATTTTTACATTTCATATATTTAACGACGCTTATAAATAAAATATTGTCAGATTATTGACCGCTTCTGAGATATTAAATTATTATTTTCATTTTTTTTAAACTTGGCACATGCAAATTAATTGCGTTTGTAAACGTAACAATTCGCAGTTAATTTATGCAGATTAGTTTTACATTTTGTCCCAAGCACCACTACACGTTCGTGCGGAAGAGAAATCTGCACTTGTGAAAATGTGCATAGCGTTTATATATACATATAAGTATTTACTTGGATGGGGGGGGTTGATCAGACGTGATTAACACTACCCGGTCATATATGTACCCGGGACCATTATCGTCATGCAAAATGAGTGCAAAATGTGTATCGGTCCAATTATCGTCGGATTTTTTATAGTGCGTTTTGGAACGACACCAAATAGAGTTAGCAATTGAAATATACATATATTATGGAGAGAGAGAGAAAGAGCTAGCAGAGATAGAAAGGAAAAAAACTGCTCTAGTTTCATACACAATACACATATATGATTAAACACGCCCAATGTACATGCATATAATAATATTGTTATATAAATGGTCGCAAGCGTATGATAATATTTATCGGGCGCCGGTCCAAGGATTATAGTGGCCCCCGGGAGTTCCAACCGATAGTTGTTGTGCAATATTGTTTTGTATGCTCCACGGCCGCTGAGTACAGAGAAATCCAAACATTGTAACGCCGGTTCTGAGTATTATGATGATTTTGAATGTTTTGGAAAATTAATAATTAGTCTCTAAATAAATATTACTGTGAATTTGAAATTGTAGTTATTGAAAGTTTTTTAATAATTCTGCGACTGGGTTACAATTTTTTATTTTCGACGGAGTACATTTATGTATATTTAATTACGAACATGGTTAAAACTTTTTTATTAGTATTTCTAAAAAAAAAACAAATAATAATAAGAAAAATAAAAATATATATCAGCAACTATTTTATTAAAATACCTACCTAGTACCAATATAGTTATAATGTAAAACGTCAACTCTAGATTTAATGGATATTTCAAGACGGAAACCATAATCAAACTTGATTTGCTATTTTTGTTGAAACGAATGGTGATAAAGAGAAAAGTAGATAAGACATCATAATAATATTGGAAATATTTACAAATATTAAATATAGTCGATACATAATAACGTATCATAAAATTGGAAATGTAAATATTGGTGAGCTTTCATTTCGTTTGGTCAAATATAAACTCATAAAATGAAATATGTTGCTCATCATTGAATCTATCATAATAATAATATTTATATGGATACAAACTTTTATCTGAAACTTCTTTTTACATACATTCAAAATATTATATACATTAACTTCTTGAATAAGTCCAATAGGTAAATCAAATATATTTATGTAGGTACTATAAAATAGTAGTTACGTATATAATTAATATTTTTGCATTTCCTCGTCATTGCACTGTAGGTACCTACGTGAATAATAAGTAAGAAAAAACAATATACCTATAGTTATACGGCATACCGATTGCGTACAATCGCCAATATTTTTATCGCCTTCCGCAACAGTAAATTAAAAGTAACTCTGACGGCGCACTCGTGTAAAATATATCATGCTCGCTTCGGTGGTACAGAATCGTGGTCATGAACCAGTTTTCGCGCTACCGCGCCCGGTCAAGAGTTCAGATCAGCGACGCGGGCGCGCATTGCCAGAGTGTGCCGACCGCGCCCTGTTCGCCGTAGTCGTACAGTAGAAAATCAGCATATTTTTGCGCGCGTGCGCGTATGTGTGTTTGTTATATATATATTATTTACGTATGAGGAAACTGTCAATTGTTTTCTAACAATAGGTCGTCCACAGACAGAAAAGGTACATGACGATTGCGTTCTAAGCGAATAACACCTACGCTGTATGCCTTCGTACTATACTCCCTCGCTCATTTGACATCGATAACAGCGACATGAACGATGTAAACCACCTATATGTACCTACCGTGGTTGCATGATGGTTTTTACCAGGTAACGCGCAGTAAGTTCTGTGCTGACTGTGAACGTGCACCTGCCTACACCTCTAGAGCATTAAAAATCGCAAACATATCTTCGCTAGTACATTCAGTAGTGTTGACACGTGCAGTGTTTGTCAACTGTTATTTTTTTCCAACCGACTATCTAACGTATATTAAAGTCTTTAGTGGGTTAGACGCTAATGTACAAAGTATGTTTATATAGTATACATTTACAATTCACTAATATACTATTCTTTAAAGTTTAAATTGTCGTGTTTTGTCTTATACTTCGTGGCATTGTACACTTGCGCATGTCGTTATATTGATTTGCTTATTTCTTTCCGCTCATTGTTCAAACAGATTCACCTTCTTTTATTGTATTCAATCGTCACGAATAAATGTGATGTTTACAAACTATTTAATATTATAATAACTATTGAAACATTTTAATTGCTGTCAGTCACAAGACATTTTAGACCATAAACTACTTTCTTAAGTATGTAGGAACAAGCATAAATAGTACTGACGATGAGAGCTATGATTTGTTCCAAAACACTGATTTAAAAAAAAAATTATACCTCCATGCGGCAGCTGCGAATCCATGTCGGGGCCTTAGCTGTCATTAAGCTGACATATAGTAGGCTCCTCTCAAGTGGTGCGTACCGAATTTCAGAATATTTTATTTTCAATAATAATAAAAATAATAAGTATACATGTTGAATAGCCAGCGGAGTCATTGAAGTGTGAACCCCGAGAATCGATCCCGACATTATGCATGTGGGGTGTGGAAATTTGATTTCTTTGTGTGTCCAGTTGCCGTGCCCCTCCCATTCCCTGTTATGGTTTTCAAAAGAAGACGATGAAAAAAACTTCACCCCACTCCTTTACACGGTGTTGACCCGAGTAATTTTCTTACTCGCCTCATAACAACAATAGATTCTGTACTCGTTGAATATCATAATGCTGACCGTGTTGTGCTGTGGACATGGTGGGTATAACGTACCCCCTAATCGCTATACAACAGAGCAGATGCATTTATACATATTATTTTCTACATGATTATTCTTTTTTAAAAAAACACCTACTTTTTGGGTACCTACTTGAATTTTTCAATTTATTCCATTCTTTATCGAAGATTGAAATCTTTCAAGTTGTATTTCAGTAGGTAGAAAAACGGTTTTGCCTCTATTTAATTTCTAACGGTATTTTATATGCAAACAAATTTAGGGTGGTGAAACAAAAGTGTTTGTTGTTTGCTAGTCGATTATTCGTTTTACTTTTACATGGCTTTTGTGTGAAAAGAGAATTAAAAAAATACGCTGAATATGTCGCTTACATTACATATTTAAAAACAGTCCACTTATATAACACGATGAATTTCAAGTGTCTTCCTAAGTAAAACGAAAATGCATATGCATAATTCTCTTGGTTTGCAGATTTTAACTCATTTTCTTGATACCATACATGCTTCTAATATTTGCATAAAAACTGACATATATAAAACTTATTTTATTTGGATCGATTGTTAAAACTATGAACACGTAAGACAAGCAAGAATCGGACAAAACTACGAAATTGAGTTTAACAGTTTACATTTTGAAAATAAATTAAAAAATGTCGATAACATTCCCGTTTTAGATATTTAAAAAAATAAGTGTTTAATAAATAGGTACATGAAATTCAAAATTCATAGTACCTAACTATTCATTTGATTATTTCTTTTATGACATTTTATCCACATTTCAGTTGAAATCGCATGAATCGTTTCACCATTCAAAATTATTAGCACGATCATATAAGTGTAATGTATTTTTTTTTTATAATTGTTTATGAAACTTATAACATCCCTTCAGGGGTATAATGTTTGATGTCAATGGCTATTAATTTTTCCCGACAAACGTTATTTTATTTGATAGATGTCTATGCCCAATCGTCTGTAAAATATCAGAAGAGCCTTTATGAAATAAAAATGAATTTCATACCTGGGCGTACACCACCCCATGCTGTGCATCTTATGGTAACCAAAATCCTCCTTCATGCACAATGCACATATCGATTTATTCACTTGAAGTGCCGTGCAAACTGGCGGCTGTTCTTTCTTTTGTGTTGCACGGTGCAATGTTAAAGAGAATTTGTCAAGTATTTTTATTGGTATTTTTCAAAAGGGAAAACGCAACGCTGATGATATTTTATAATCGGTTGAAAATATTCATTGTGGAAAAATAACCGATTATTCTTTCTAGCATATTGCGTAAACTATATGTTTATGGTACACGTATGAGTGTGTGTATTGTAAATATGTACAAATGTATAATATATACAAATATATATGTGTGTACACGCCGCATACTGATATCACAGCCTCAGGGGCCCGTTGTGCTACTTTTCATGTTCCAATGCAGTTCCCCGTTTTCTATGTCGCCCCGCAACAAACCTACAAATGGTTTGAAACAACCAATATAATTTCCTCAACATCAAAAAAAATATTTTTGGTGAATAAACTGAAAAGTGAAAAGTAATCAAGCCTATCTTATATTCAAAAATAAACTATAACATGCTTTGTGTACATTTATATTTTATAAACTGTTGGAATATAATATAATATTTTTTTATTCTATAAACACACTGTTCTAAATATTCAAATAATTTTAAAATAATATTATTTTCAATTATGTTGTTAAATTCGTATTTTACTCACATATTATATAGAATTATATTATATCGCATTATAGAAACCCCTTTTAAAAATACACCAACAATAAATCGCTATAACTAATTATTTTAAATATAATTTGAACTAATAATTTCATATTTATTTTTTTCAAAAAAATATTGTGTATAAGACATACGTGTCTATTTTAAATGTACCTTAAGTTTGTATGTAGAAAATAATTTATACATACCATTATTATTAATTTTATTTTATATCCTTTTGAACCCTCTTTTGTATAGTTATATCGTGTTAAATAATTCTTCCGTACCGTTTTGGTCTTGCAACATCACTACGTGTAATTCAATGCTTCTAGAGATCCCTTAGGGCAGGAAAAGGTTCCGTTCAACATCCAACCTATAATTTTTTGTAGATTAATTTACCACAAATGAAGAAACAGTGCAAAATTCTTTGGTATAAAATGTTGAACACATTAACTATAGTTAGGTTTATATTTTTTTCATTTAAACAATTATCTAAATTTAATGTGATATTGGTGTATAACTTTGAGAAAATATTCATTTTTAAAAAAAGGCTTCTTGAAAAAAATAATTAATTCTCATTAAATTGTTCTATTCAGGGTCAACGCCTCGACACCGATAGTTTCTACGCCTTTAGAATATATTATATACCAGGTGTTTTAATGGCTTTAAAATTCTGTTTTCTTTCCGAATTAAAAGCGAATGTTTGTCTTCATTAAAATTAATTCTATTATTTCTTAATTAGATAAAAAAAATATATATAAATATTTTGCCAGAGTGATTGGAGGAAGCATATTTTTTGGATTGTGGTTTATTCATATTATTACTTTCTTCGTTTTAATAATTACAGTTCATCAAATACAATTTGACTCCAAAAAGTATAGGTAAATATATTCATTTACTTATATAAAGCCTTTGGTTTTATGTATATTTTTATTTATATAGGAACCTACTATTAATTTTTGAATCACCTTATTAAATAATTTCAATTTATTATTATTAAATTAAATATGAATTCAAATGTTAATTCCTACTTCCTAGAAAGTAAGAAGAATGTTTATGAATAAATTGTGTTATTGGTCATAAAAACATAGTTCATCACTTTACGACACAAAAATAAAACAAACTCCCCTTTTTTACTGACATTCGGAAAGGTAAGGTTTACGTTCTGAATTTGACGAATTTACGGGTGCGTCGAGGCAAATATGTGGCCTTTGCGAAAGGGGTCCGTTTATAAATCACCACATTGACAAGGATACGTAGAATGCCGTCGTGGTATTTAGCCCATTAACGCACATTCTCTCCACTCAGCTCGAAAATAAATGTGTCTCGTCGATAAAGCCGAAAGGATGAGTAAGATAAAGATATATCTCCTTAAATTGTTGAACTTAAATTTTTATATAGATAGCGTTCAGTATAACACTAGGTTCCCAACAATTAGTTTAAATTAATTTATCATACTATACGTAATATAAATATTAATGCATAATAAATATTTATTTTAAAGTATGATTTGTGTACGATATATCCACATTGATCTAGTGTAACGGTGGTTTATGTATGGGTACACCAAAAAATATGATATATTTGGTCGTTTGATTACTTGTATTATAAGTACATACTGACACATGGTAAATTATATGATATGATAGTATAATTTTGATTCAAGTTTCCAAGATAAGTTCAACTAAAATTCCTGACCCTTGGGTAGTAATATATATTTTCTTTTGTGTGACATATTTTATAATTTTTTATTTCATGATAGAAATTATGATTTTACATTGTTCTGACAATCTAACCATATTTCAAAGTACTTTGGGCTTATTCTGTTCAATGCTATTTTATAACAAATGAAAAAAATATGTTTGCGTAATATTGTTTTCTTAAAAATAATCGTGCTAAAACGAAAATGAACTGCCTATTGTTTTCGGCAAGTCTTAGTGTCTGCATGTGCATGCGCTGTTAAGTGGGCATTAATTCACCTGTCGCATTCAAATCTGCATGACAACAGGACGCATCCTACGTATTCATCCCACACAAATAACTAACAAACAGAAAAAAATTGTAAATAAGTGAATACCACTGTAGGGGTCAGTAAACGAAGTATAGTGTTACGAATGATAATTTTGTTCGTCTAATTATGTAGTCTGTTTGAATTACAAATATAAAAAGACAAACGAATACCTACTAAAAAATAGGAGCTAAAATGTAACAATGAATCAAAGTGCGGGGTTTCTCGGGTGTGTGTGCTTAAAGAAATATACATAGGAATTCGAAGACCTGCTGTCAACCCGCCGAGACTTGTCCGCTTGTCAGCACTTAAGCTAGACAAATTGCTGTCTTACGACGACACAACTGAGTTTTTATTTGTTTTGAATGCATGGATCTAGGTTATCGGATGTAAAATAAAATAAATATATATTATGTTTAAACATATATAGATATCTACGGTATCATACGGTATCTCAGATTTTATTTTCTTAAAAACTTGCCTTTAACATTATTTTTTATTTTTTTTAACTAGTTAATTTTCAACTTAACCGCAACTAATGATCTGTTTGAATCAATTCTTATACTTTTCTGTGTTTTTACGTGATATCTAATTTAACTAATTTAATAATTGTTTATAAAAACATCATGTAGTCGTTTATTATAAAATGTATTTATTACAAAACTAAAAGATTTCGAAAAATTGTTAATCATTATATTTATTCTAAAGTCAGTATAGTGTATATAACAATATGTTAATAGTATATAGTATATGTTATACTACCGTGCATAAAAAACTATTCTAAAAACTAAAAAATACCTATCATAAATAGAAATGTTATTTTAAAATATGGTTGTTCATATACTTTCTAATAGTTGTCTGGTCATGTTAAATTATATTTTGTTTACTCTCTGCATATAAATGCATCTGCTGTTGGCTCTGCGGCCGTTTTGAGCAATGGAAATCTGTGGGAAAAATCCAAATCCCTACGGGGAAAAAAGTAAAGGGAGAGGGACTTTAAACCCCATAAATGGATTACAGCGCTTAAAGCGTGCTTTGCACCAAACCAATAATCGAATAAAGATGTATCGTGGTCGGGGTGTCGATACTCTCAGGGTATCCAACCCCTGTCAAATATTATTCCATTAAACTCGTATAGGGTAACACGCGTCATACTTTGTCGGTGATACCCATAAATGACGAAAACTACGAACTTGCTAGACGGTATTCTATAAACGACGTATGACCATAATAACCTGCTAAGTACCGGTTTTTAAGATCCGGACTATGTTTGTGTTAATAATAAGATATAATATACGTTTTTTATTCCTTCTGTTTTGTAATTATTTTCATTATCGTGTGAACTGATAACGATTTAATAGAACGTGAGAATGAGCACTTTTCTGTTTCGGACTTAATATTTAAATAAAAATAAAAAATAAAAATAACCGTTGTTGCTGGAACATGTGTGGTAATTTTGAAAGTCGCTGCATGATAAGCCGCCGATGTCCCCTTCTGCACTTGTTTAATTTTTAACAAGTGCTCGTCATTAAACCGCCCCGTGCTTTTTGATGCGTGTCGTGAGAAGCGTGTATACTGTATATATACACCCTTAAGCGTATATATGTATACTCGCGAGGTCCATCTGGCGGCGAATTTTACCCATCCCCTATGATTTTAAACTGATTTGAATGTGTTTTTATTACACACGCACGCAGTATGTCGTTTTTTGGGCTCGGTTATTTTTTTATTACAGTGCCTATTCAATTTGATTGCCCAGAAGTTTGTTATCAAATTTGAATTACTTAGGGGTTAATCAAAAAGGGTATTCCCTTTGAAACTTGATTCCTTAAAAATAACCTTTTGTTTTTGCATAAGTATAATTTACTTTCGAGTATCTATCATCATCCTTAAATAACTTGGGTTAATTTTCATTAAAAATAAAACATGTAAAATAGTCATAAATTATTGATGTTTTTTTTTTCGGTTACCCATAATAAATTCTGTAGGTAGAGGTAGGTAGTGCTTAATAGTATTCAAGTAAACATGTGTTAATAACAATTTAATTGAAAATTAAAATTTTTTCAATCACCTGCTATAATAATATATTGTATTTACCTTTATAATTTGTGTATTGTGTACTGTTATAGTTAACTAAATAAATTGAGGTTTGAATCCGTCGCATAATGACGATTCTATATAAGTCTTAATTTTATTTTGCGGAGAATAAATAGTACCTATACTTACGTCCACTCAAAAGTCTTTAACTCGTTATTAAAGAATGCTAGTTGAGTAACACGAGAAGGCGTAATAAGTACTACTTATACCGGAAATAACATGATATTTTCGTACATTTGTTGAGTTGGGGTTAAAGGATTTTTACTACGTGTGAAATTCACTTCGAATATTATAACAATACTACCAAGGTGCAGGTTTATTTTCAACAAAAAAAGACCATTGAGCACGCGAACCTTCCTTATCTTTTTTTACACCTTATCCACTATGCTTGTCATTATTCCTGTACATATTTTAGTATAAATGACTAGAAAATAATTAGTTTTAGACATATTTACAAAAAAAACACACGATTTTAAATTTTTAATGTATCGTAACATAGCATAGATACACTAGATAAACTTTAATCTCAAATTACCATTGTTTGTTTTGAATTTTCCACGTTTTTTATTGGTTTTATTTTTTATGTTGTTTCAGGTAAATCCATAAACTTATTTGACAATCTCGTGCAACCGGTGTTGTGAGTATGTAAATTCGAGACAAACGCTGGTCTGATAAGTGGTACACGCAGCGGTCCTTCGGCACGGAAAACCGGTTTATCCAGAGCAACGAAAAACACCAATATCATTATTTTTTCCCTAATACATCGCTTCCATGAAATATGCGAGGTTTTGATTGCAACACTCAATCCGCTTAAAATATTATCTTAGAACAGTCCTACAAAAATAAATCGACATAAGACTAGTTATGATAATATTTCATACATATTATAATTGTATTATTTAATAACGCTTCATATATTAAATAATAATCCTAAATTAACATATTTTTTCACTGCATTTTCACGGTTTTTTATGTATAATAATTTTCATATAATTATTAGGATTTCTTGTCATGCCGTGAGGTTTTCTCGTTGATTAAGTTTTGCTTTAAAACATAAATTATATGATTATTGATGTAGGTATCTACTTAAATAATTTAAAATTTGTTAAGTAGTAAAAATAGTGTTACTGTGTTAATATAGTACCTAGGTACGTATATATAAAATAACAATTCAAAATTATTTATCATATCTTGTTTCAATTTATTTTTTATAGAAACCTATTGTGATTGTGAAATTAGTATATGTGTATTCTCTCATATACTCTCTTATATACATATAATTATAATCCGTTGATCAACCTTTTTCGAACATTTTTTAAAGTTTTAAGCTACCTACCTATTGTTTTGCAATCGAAAATTATAAAATGGCTTTTCTTGTTGTCTATCTCTCTCTCTTCTTATTCCCATCTGTTAATATCATATACTTAAATTTAAATCTTGCGAAACCCATTGTAATATTAAACATTTTAAATGTAATTTAAATAATATGTGTTTACCCAAAACCTGGGAGATATTATTTCTCCAACTGTTTCGTTTGATTACTGCCATGTGCGTATCCGTCAAAGAGTATTTTTTATTATAGTGTATATAATATACTAAAAACTATACACGTGTCTGAGCTATAAACATTCGCCATTAATACGACCTGATTTCTGACAAAATAAACTTTTATATTTGCGCAAGTCTTAGCCGGTATTTTGATAATTTAAAATCAGCATCATATTATCATAATAATTATAAGTTATTTAACTGGTATAAGTAATCATTAATTAATACCTACTTTGTTGACGTAATGAAATAATTTCATGTAATAAATCAATATTTTAAATGTGTTGGCGTGATAAATATAAGTTAAATCAATCGCTTTTATTTATTGGTTACATCGATTAAAGAAACGTGATTAGAGTACATTTGAGTGTATATATATATTAAACTTCAAGTATAGGTAATTAAAAAACAACAATAGAACCGATAAAACCATAGAAATCTAAAAATTCTTTAAATCTCAAACCAACATTAATTTATTTATCCCTTGAGGTTTTACTTGCTGTCTAAATGTATAAATAGTATATTTTTTACATTGATCAGATAATCTTGGTGGTTATCGACTTTTGGCACGTCTTCTGAATCCAACTTATTATCTGTTATAAAAATAACTATTCATTGATCAACAAATCAGAAATTTCTGAGACGGAATGCAAATAAAAATCATTGATTAGAAACTTTTCAATGACAGCTGGTCACTAGATACAGCTGTGCATTAGTTAAAACTTAGGATATAAATTTATTCTACGATTTAAAAAATGTTCTCTTCGATTAAATAAAATCTATTAAACTGTGTCATATTGTTCTCATAAAATACTATTGACCGTTAATGATAATTTCAAAAACATAATTTGTAATTTGCGGACTGTATACCGAGAAAAAAAGTTATCGTGTATCAACTAAACGTGCATATTATGCACCTACGTGTATAATCATACTTACAAATCTCTGAAAATATTAGCACACGAGCAACAACAATGACCTATTAAACATCCATCAGTTTTCCATCATAAACTTTTCTATTATCACTAAATCAGATATCATTCTTATAACAGCGCTGCTGGTCTCATATGTGTTTTGCAACATTCATTTTCATCTGTTTTGTGTTTGCCTAGTCATGACCATGAGTTTATTTTATCATTATAATTTTTTTTTCATTTCGTTCATCTTAAGCATTATTTAACAATATTTTAGCCTACTTTCCTTACATCGAATCATCGTGGTCGGTCCAGCGCCAGGACAATGACACGACAACTGTTTTACTAAATGTTCTATCATTTTTTTTTATGGTTACCTCCACCATTTTGGAGATAAAAATATCATAATTCTATCATAATTTTAACTTTTAACTTTGCTTTTTGATCTTATCTGTACAAAAAAAATATGCTCCGAGAATATATTGTTATAGACGTATGTAACATAATGTACCACAATAATTTGCATTTTGGTCGTAGTGCATATTTTCTTTAAAAAATCGTTATTTTAATTTGATATCATTGGCCAAATATCTTATTAAATATTTTTCAGTTGGCACCATGTTAAAAATATACTTAAGTACGCATAATATAATTATAATGATTAAATGATTATATTTTAATTCTTCTACGAACTTATTTGTTTACAGTTATAATTTATAAACAAGCCAATTGTTTTTATCTTTTAACAAAATCTGCACAATACGAATATAGGCTGACTATGTGAACTTGAAAACGTTATATCCTTACCTCGTAGAATTGAACTCAGCGTTCACGCTCGAAAGTGTTTTATGTATTTGTTGATGATACCATCCAATTCGGACAGTGCCCGGTAGACCATGAAGGCCACAGTTATAAGCAGATGTTTTTGCTGAAAGGAAAACGTACATCGTCATAATCGTCATAATAATAATTACTACGATTATATTATGTATATGCATTCTAAGTGCGTTTTGAACCGTAGAACAACGGTGAATAGAATGGAGTGAACGAATTCTATTAGGTCGTGTTTTCCCCCTAAAATTTGATTGATGTGACTAATGAAACAATCCATGAACGAGGTATATGTTTATGGTTAGTCATCTGATCGATCGATACACGTTTTTACAGTTCTGCGTTTAATTGTTGCAATTTGTTTTATAAAAATGTAGAATTGCCAATCTAAAAAGAATAATTTGAACTTTTTATGGCCTTTTAACTAGGTTCCTTATCATAATATTAATTAAATGAAAATATATTTTTAATGACTATTAATAAATATATTAAAATGCATAAGTTAAGACGAACGGGTTTCAATTTAAATTTTCAAATTTAATTCCCAAGTAGGTTTAGTAACTACAGATTTATGATAATAAAAAAAAAAATTTACAACTACGGGGTAGATACACTAATAAGTAATAACCAAAAACCCTAAGGTCGTCTAAAATTTGCTTGTTTTTTTAATATAACAAAGCGTTAACCAAAACCAAAATCAAACACATCTGCCACATGAGTAAACACAAATCGCAAAACTCGCTAGAATCTACCCCGGCGTACGTGCTCGTTTAATTTTGATAAAGGTTCTAAGGGTATACATGCGTTGTTAAATATTTTATTCGTAATTACTATGTCGGGAATGACTTTTGAGTTTCTTTTTCACCCCTCTCGAGAGTGGGAGGGTTGTGTTTGAGTTATTATTATTTTTTTTTTTTGTATTCACATTCCTCTCCAAAATAAAAACCCACCCACCGCCCTTAGGATGCAATTAAGATTCCTGGGTGAATGTGAGCGAGGCCCGAACAAAAAGGGCGGAATCTCAAATCATGTTGAAAAGAAAAAACTTCAAAACACGCAGAGCGGCTGAAGTGGATGTCGAAAAATGAATATCAGTGGTTCAATTTTAATTGTGATTTGTGGCAGCGAGGGTTATTTGAAAAGTTTTGATTTCGGACCAGTATAAAAATTAAAAAGATTATCATTATTGTTTTTACAATTAAATATTCATCCTGTTTTTTAGATCACAACCATTTGTTATAGCTAATAAAGATAATACTTAAAAAATATCCCGTTACACTATAGTTATATCGAAGATCAACTGAATTATTTTAACAATAGCCAAAACTCTCAAAACCCATTATCGTTGAATTTGATATACATCTTTTAAGTATTTCACATTTTTATATGTTTTGATTCAACTACTAGTATATGTAAATACGAGTATATTATTATTAAGATTATGCGAAGACTAAAAACTCAAAACTACATTTATGTACATATATTTTAAATATATTGCTTAAATGTACTCTGTGTATACTTTTAACGTTTTAGTTTATAACGTATTCATTTAAGTCGTTATATTATTGCAGATGTTATAAGAAAATTCTTTATTTAGTATTTACACTTTACTTTGCTTAAATTGATTGAAACATTGAAGCCATTAAGAATGAATAACTTCGATATTTCAATATGTTATCTATATACGTGTATTATATAGGTTTGAATTTTTAAATAAAAAATTGTACGGACTGACAAGTATTAAAATAGGGTCAACATCTGCTATAATTCGGATATTACCCATAATAATGTTTTATCGAATCGCGCATCCGGCCTAGTTTTACCAACTTAAATTGTTCGCCAATTTCTGCGGCAAACGTTTTGACTCATGTTTAATGATAGGTGATTGTTAATGCGGGAAATCTCATTATACGAAGTTTAATGCTACATTGCTAATTATATTATTTTCATGACGTTTCCAAGGAAAACATAAAACGCTCTAAAACTAGTATTGGTAGTTTTATGTTTGGAATAACCTTGTTTTAAGTAACATTATTGTAGTCGTATGTATAGTTATCCTGCAATTGTGTGTAATTATATAGTCGTCCGATCGGCCGATAGCTGGTTTTGTTTTTATTTTTTTATTTTTTGGCGCCCGCGGCTCCAAGTCGTAAAATAAACCCCAACGTTAGATGATGATGGCGTTCGAATTTCTCGGAATCGTAACTAAGTACCGGCGTAGTGGGGGCGGGCACACGAATAACAATAATAATTATCAATCCGTTTTGGTCATTTCATTACCGTCGGGGGTAGTTGTTAAAAGAAAGACTGAGAGAGAAAAGAGCGCGCGGTGGTGGCATGCACTGCTGTCGTGGTGCTCAACAGGTGCTCGTCGTGTCATCGTCGTTATCGCGCGGGCTAGCGGCATGGGCGGCGGGCGTGAAACCGACTGGCCGCGCGTCGAAATAACCGCCCGGACAGATGTTTTACCGTGTTGCCGCCACCTGCCCTTCCGCGCCACGGCGCGCCGGTCCGACCCGCGGGCCATCGGCGGCGGCGCGGCGGTGGCGGCTCTGATTAATCGTGATGACCTCGAAAATCGTTACAAGAAATGGAAGAAGATGAAGAATAAGGTTAGGTCTACCTACGTATATATATATATTACATTATCGAGATCGAATCTAGGTAATATTATATACATGGAAGATGGTTTTTTTTTATTTTGTACCTACCTTATCCCAGAGACGCGACGAACCTATACAAACCGAACAAAGGATAACCAGAAGAATCGGCGGCGAGTACAACTCGTTACTTACATATTAATATATTATTATATAATTTATATTGTACCCGAGAAGCGCCGGCAGACGTATAATGCAATACCTACACGATAATAATAATAATAATAATAATAATGATAATAATATGACGACGATTGGGAGAAAATATTAATTAATTACACTACACACTGCAACACGTGGAAAATCACGGAGGATGAAAAAGTCGAAAGTTGCCGAAAGGCCCGCTGACGGTGTGAAAATGGTATTATTTTACGGTCCGTGCCAAAAGCGATCAGTCGTACTCTGCTTGCGCGTGCACGTCGAAAACGTAAATATTTTATATTATATAATTCCGCTCTCGTCTGCAGCAGTCGAACGCGTTACATTATTATTGTTATCGTGCAACTGTTGTCGCGTATTGTCAACGGCGGTAAAACACACTCGCGTAGTCAGTCGCGTGTAACCTTTATGACATTCATCCCCTTTTACAAGGGTGTACGATGGGGCTGTGGAGTAGCCTTTGTGGCCTCTGCGTACACAAACCCCTAGTCGTATGTTATAATATAATATTTCATACGCCTCCTCCTCCGACACGAGACAAACCGTACACTCATACTATATTATAATAATAATTCGTGGCTCATGCGCACACACCAACGACCGCTGCATGTTCGTAGTGCGTATATAACATTATTTATAAAGTATATAGTTATAATATAATGATATCGCGACCACACTCCGCATACCCGTCCGTTGCACATCGACCGCGGTAACCCTTTTTGTTGCGGTGGCTACCACTAATACGTTGTTTGAGGTGTGCGTGTGTCAGTGTGTGTGTCTCTCGTTACCTGTTGTCATTTTTTCGTTCGCGTGTGCTCCGCTGCTGAAGAATGTGTCGTCGCCGTCATCATCGTCGTCCACTGCACTTACCATAATATATACCTCGACTTGTATAATAATAATAATAATAATTTATATTATATTCACTACAGAGTGAGTGTGTGTGATGACGAATTTGTAATGGCTCGAAGCCGTGTGAAGACGATTCAGTTTCGTTCGTGGAAGACGTTCACACGTCCTATGCTACCGGTACGCTCGCGCATATCTAGATGTATGTGTGCGTGTGTGTGTAAGCCACCGTAGCTGATTTGGTTACCTTCGCCTATTATGAATAACAATGAGCTTAAGAAATATCGACTCTCGGACACACGAGAAATACGCTTACACCATATTATTATTATATATAACGCGTATTGCAATATTTATTATTTTGAAACATTATGTAAAATACATAGTCCGCCGAATTACGGATCTGATTGAAAAAAAATTGGCCGCGAAATAACGTCGTCGACGTGAGGCACGTAGGTCTTATATATGAATAACACACCACAGCCGCCGTTAACTGTGCCTACACGTACGGAACGATCGCCGCCGCCGTGTGTGTGGTTTGTAGGCTCGTCGTCGTGGGACCTATTGTGTTTTTACTAGGTTTTTTACTGGGTTCGATTTACGCGAGATTTCTGTATTTAAATCACAATCACTACTAATTGCCACGTTTTATCCTATGCATTGATGACATTATTGTTATCCGTATAGTCCGCCGTCCTACACGTTGCTTCTAATTTGAACGATGTATTTTATGGTTGTTATTATTTCTCTTCTTCACGCAACTCTTTCTTATTACAATTCTATCGTTGTAGTATAGTTTACTGCCAGTCAAATGTGTCGTTGTGTCCCGCATGTCACGGTCGTTTGTCTTCTTCGTTTTACTTATATTATTCTTTATATTATGATGCATACGTTGTATGACGTGGTAGTCATCATAACAATACGCGACCAGATTTCTTTAACAGAAAATCCATAATACGATATTATTTATTTAAATCTACCAACTACAACATAGTATTTGTAAATCGTTAATTTTATTTTTAATATTTTTCTTGGCACGTCGTGTTCAGAATAATTTTACTTCACCTTAAAGAATATTTTAGTTTTTACTTTCCATATTGCTGTTCAATAAAATGAAAAACTAAGCGAAATAAGTAGGTACCCAATTCTCTTAGATTAATGATATGTTTTTCTCAGCCAATTATTTGGCATCATGCAATACGTATAGTAGCGTACTATTGGTTGTATGTTTTGTGGGGAGAGGGCTGTTTGTAAATAATTAAAATTGTGCCCTTTTCCCTTAGTTGGTAATGGATGGTTCTTCTAAAGTCTGTGACAGCTTGTGTACACGCGTGTTGGGGTTATAAGAACACAAAAAGGGTATTTTTTTCTACCAAAGAGCTGTTGGCGTGCGATTTGAAAACAAAACTGTTTATCTAAATTATACGGTTGATGGTTGAACTCGTCTGGAACGAACGATAGTTTTCTTAAAAATAACTTAAAATATTCAAATGGAATATAATAAACTGTTGTGATTTTTTTCTCCGACAAATGTTAGTTTAATGCTTCAATCGAGACAGATCGTGCAGTTTAAGTAATGGAAAATGATTTATTTACAGTTCCCACTGTAATTTCCATTACCTAACGAAACAAAAAAAACCACGATACCATCAATGCATCGTTGTCTGTTCATCATAATATATAATCATTAAACCGATGAATTTCCCGGTTCATCGACAGTTTCGTCTCACCGTGTCCAGTCAACGATAACTAAATTTGCTCTCTTATCCCCTGGCCGCAGTTCCATATAAATAATTACGCCCGGCCATCATCCCCGTGCGGGCATCACTCGTTTGCCGTATTTGCCTGAAATATATAGTAGTAGTTACCAGCTACATCTAAATTCAATGAACAAACCATTCTTTTTAAAGTAATATGAACTTATCCACGGCATATATTGTGGTGGTTGCTTAGTGATATTATAAAATAGTACCTACCTAAGTTTTTAATTCGCTGTTTAATATATAGCAAGCATATAATAATAATATAATAGATAAAAATACGTACCCCGCAGTCTGAACACCATCTATTTGGCGTTGTACCAATGGGCTAGATTAGGTTTTCGGTAAGTAGTTATTATTAATTAATTTGTTCGGGCGAAATGCTCGCAAAACTCCATCAGTGAACGTTTCGCTATGGTTGCAAATTAAGTACACATAAAATCGTAACCACTGGCCAACTGGTAGTAAACAAGTAATTTTGTCGGCCATTACATGCGCGTATTACCTACGTACCGGCGTGTACCACATTCCAAAACGACGACACTCATTTCTCTTGATTACCATTTAATGTTCCGGCCGTTTGTCAGAACGATGCCTGTAGCTTACATTCGGGTTTTGGGTGCCCACCCCCCACACCCACCCATCAGGTTCCAGCATATTCGGCGCGTTTTTTATCTCCTACTAAATGCTCGTGTAAGACACGTCGCTTTTGCGAAACCCACCCGGCGGGAGACTATAAAAATGATTTGTGTAATTGTTTTACATGAAAATTAAAACATAAAAATTATTCATCACTAGTATACGAGTCTATATAATTTATATTATTATAATGCGAATACGTATTTAAATTGTATATGATAATATTATGGTCAACACATATGATATGAATAGGTATTAGGTACAATTTTACTCATCAAGTCTTTCTTATTTTGTCTATAGGATGGTCGTGCCTGGGACAAGAAGGACTTACCGACACCAGAGAAGGCGAAGACATATCGCTGAAATGTCGATTCAATGGACAGCTGCCGTCAACTGTTGCAGATACCCAATATTACTGGCTTAGGACTAACAAGCACAACCAAGACAATGTAGCTATCAAAGCGACTCCATTGGAAGGAAACTATAAGTAAGTAGCAAACTTGATGGCTTAATATTGAACTATTAATTTTTTTTTTTAAATTGACTCATTTCAATTTATTTTATTTAACATTAGTATTCCGTATTTTTAACTTCATTACTTAACAGATCTTTGTTATTATAAATTATATCTAATTATGTATGAATATATTTTTAGGCTCGATTTCCGTCCTGAACTAGGAATTTATGATTTATTAATTTCTAACTCGACGTATGAGAGAGATAATGGCAAGTTCGAATGTCGATTGAAAGAAGCTGGTACTGGCCGAGAAATTCATTCACAGAGTTTCCAAATCACTGTCTTAACACCACCTGGTCCACCTCGTATCTCGCCCGGAACCAATCCCGTGGCTACAGAAGGACGTGCGTTAGAGTTGTCTTGCACAAGTTCTGGTGGCAGCCCTGAACCTATTGTGAGATGGTATCGTGAAGGCGTTCGTGATCCTATCGAATCTGTGACACGAAGTGGTACTAGCACCAAAGAATCCATCACATCAGCTGTGTTGCAAGTGACGCCAAGTCGTGAAGACGATGGGGCAGTGTATCGGTGCGTGGTGTGGAACAGGGCTATGGTTGAAGGCACTAAGTTCGAAACTAGGACCACGCTGAGTGTAAACTGTAAGTACTATCAATAGAGTTGTTTGAAATCTAAAAATAATTTGTTAGAGGGTTCATTAGGAACGAAAACCACGTGGCTTCTTAATATCCGAAAATAGTTTAATGTATTGATTTCATACCGATGCACAGACAATATGTTTGAATGTACAACCCACGCTACATTGCAACGCTGACCCTTTTAAAATAAGTGACGAGAGATTTATTCGGCGTCTTGTTTAGACAGAATTAACTGTAGTCGCCTAATGGCTGGTGTTAGTTTATTAACGGTTCTATAATAGAGGGTGCAGTAGAATCTTACCAATAACTAATCATTGCGTTAAATAAATCAAAGCGTATATAATTAGGATGGATGAAAATACCGTGTTATATTTTCAATCATGCACAAATAATAATAATGCCAATGATAAAAACACTGAAACATTCCGAAATCTGGTTGTATAATTTATTAAGTATTAAAGAACATTTAAAAAAAATGCATTTTTAAATATATTCGAAGTGCCTATCTTGCAGTTGTCTCATGCCGCTGTTGGATGTAGTGTTTTTTCGAAATTTTATTGAACATTATCCAAAACATTATGACGCATATTATATAATATATTATAGGCATATATAATGTAGTATTATATTATTACTGTTATAGTGCGATGTTATTGTTAATAAACACTAATTATAATAATATAAGAATGTACAAATATTATAAATTCATCTATATAATCGGGTTTTTTACCACCTACATTAAGTACAGAATTAGTGTTATTTAATTTTCTAAATTTGCAACTGTTTGTTATTGTAATATTTCAAACGAGATGCCTTCTAAAAACCGGTATCTTGATTTTCGTGATTTATTTCTCTATAATTTCTCTACGTAAAATCGGTTGTAGTCGACCGGCGTTAAACGTGTGTGCCAAAAACTTAACTATGAAAGGCATGTCCTCTTAACGGTCGCATTTCCTGTTTCAGACTACCCTCGCGTTCAGATCGGACCGGAGAACCCACTGCGAGTGGAACGCGACGAGTCCATCACGCTGCAATGCAACGTGGACGCCAAACCACGCGTCAACAACGTACGGTGGATGCGCGACGACCGTTTCATAGCTACGTCTTTTACGCACGTCATCCAAAAGGTGACGACCCAGGACGCGGGCACTTACACTTGCATGGCCGACAACGGATTGGGACAGACTCGTGAGGCGGAGCTGGTGCTGGATGTTCAGTACCCGCCCGTTGTGACAGTGGACGTGGGACCCGGGGTTGCCAGGCAGCGAGAGGCCGAGGAGGGAGATGGCATCACCATCCAGTGCAACGTTTCCGCCAACCCGGCGCCCATATCCATCGAGTGGATCCGGGACGGGCGTCCCGACTTCCGGCAATCCGGTGACATTCTACGCATACCCAAGGTGACCGCCGACTCTGGTGGTGTGTACACTTGCCGTGCCATCAACATTCTGTACCCGTCGTCGTTGTCCCGGCAGCGCATTAACCGCATCGGAAACGCGTCCCTCACTCTCCTCGTCAGGCACCGTCCTGGCGTGGCCCGCATCACTCCCGACAGGCCCGTGGCCACCGAGGGCACCGGGGTGACTCTCACGTGCTCGGCGTCTCCGCCCGGCTGGCCGACACCGCAGTACAAGTGGTGGCGTGAATTCGATTCCGCCGACCCGTCCACCAGCGCCACGATATTGTCCACCGGCCCCAAATACACCATCCCGTCGGTGAACCTGGGCAGCGAGGGCCGCTACAGGTGTCAGGCGATCAACGAGATGGGCGCCGGTGACGCGTCTTCGGTTCTGCTGACCGTCCACCACGCCCCGAAGTTCGTCACCAAACTGCAGCCACACGTCACCAGGCGCGCATCGGACATCGGATTCTCGGCCATATGTGCCGCTCAGGGAAAACCCAAACCCGCGGTCACCTGGTTCAAGGACGGCAAAGAAGTGCTGCCCGATTGGTTCGACGTGAGCACCGACGAGACGGATAACAGCAACGGGGTGACCACCGTGCACAGTACGCTCAAGTTCCACGGCAAAGAGAGACCTCGAGGCAACCAGCTGGTGCCGTCGGACCGAGGGGTGTATGCTTGCGCTTTCGAAAACGACGTCAAGAAAGTCGAGTCCAGCATGCTCCTCAGGATCGAACGTAAGTCGTTGTTTTATATTCGAGTATTAAGTATATTTCGTCAGACATTTGTTATACCGTATTTTTTTGTTTTTTTTTCTCCCTAATACAGATGAACCTATCGTGCTTCACCAATTCAACAAAGTAGCCAGTGATTTGTATGAGACGGCTGAAGTCATTTGTCGGGTGCAATCGTATCCTCGACCGGAATTCCAGTGGAGTTACAACAATCACATGGCTCCTTTGCTGGCCGGCAGCGACGGTCACTACGAAATAAACACGACCATCAACGAAAGCGGTGGTGACATTTACACTAGCGTTTTGCAAGTATCCAACCTCCGAGAGACCGATTATGGCGATTACAGTTGTCGTGTGGCCAACACTTTGGGAAGCGTAAAGCCTACAATTAAACTACAACCTAAAGGACCACCTGATCACCCAGAAAACGTAACGGCTTTGGATATTGGCCACAACAACGTCGTACTACAATGGAACAGCGGTTTCAACGGTGGCGTTATCAATACCAAACACTTTGTAAACTACAAAAAGGTTTCCGTGGATGAAAACGAATTCGACAGTGATTGTTACTCGGTCAAGAGGTCAAATCAGCCAGAAAGATGGCAAGAGTTCGATTGCCAGACCAAAAACCCGTGCAACGTATCTGGCTTGGATCAACATCAAAGTTACTTATTCAAGGTAAATACTGTTTTACATAACATAAAATTTAAAAAAAAAATTTGAATTAACTTAAGGGTTCGTCATGGTTGAATAAATGTATACCTATCAAGAGATAGGTGTAGTTAAAGAACAAATTATTGGTTAAGTTAAACCGAATCGAGTTGACGCCATAGTTAATAAATGATAAGACTTTTGAGGTATCTACCGAATTTCTGAGCTTATTTTTAAAAAAAATGTTTGTATTATGTATCGTGTGATAAATATTACATATTATGCTACTTTTGGTTTTATACAACGCATAGTAGTGAGCTATTAATCATTAAATATGTAGAATTGAATATGAAACCCAATTAACATTTTTAATTTATTTTCAGGTAAAAGCTTACAATACTAAAGGGCATAGCGAATATTCGCAAGAGACAGTAGCTATGACTAAGGTGGATCGTATACCAGCTCCTCAACGTGTAACATTTGATCCTGAATCTCATGCTTTAACTATCAACATCGGCGCAACTTGTCTACAGCTAGTAAGATTTAACTTTACACTGACATTTTCTTTTAATTTTAATAGCTTGAAAAAAGCTTAAGCCAATAGTGTTGTAAAAATGTTTATGACTCTGTCAAAATATTTTGGTCTAATTTTTCTTGACAATAATTCTGACCATTAAGAAAATTACATTTCTAGCGATTACAAAACAAACGGTATGTTTTTAAGGAGTTAATGTTAGGCATTATAACAAGTATGCAAGTACGTGTTGTGTGATTGTGTGCTAAATGCTTAGTAAATGGTCATTAGTATGCTAGTTGAGACTATACACCTATCATAACGTGTAACTTCCACACGCACGTATCACTTTTGCACTGAGCCCTTGAGAAAACTTTTCACTAAAAGTATGTTCTTTTTGTCCATCATTCATTTATCCTATTTATTGGATATGATTTCTGGGAGTAGATTGAATTTGTTAATAACATTAATATTAGTAGATAATTCGTTTTTCTTTTACTTTTACTTAAATGTCAACATGTATTCATTTTAATTTTAAACGATGCTCTATAAAAAAAGTTGGTAGTCATAGCCGCATTTATCTTTTAAAAGTTCTTTACTCAATACCTATTATTTGAACAAATTAATACAGTTTACTCAACAGCAAAAATAACTTACTTAGGAATAACAAAATGTCTGAATTATGTTAGAATATATTTTTTTTTAATAAATGTATTTTTATTTAAAAGTTGTATATTGAGTATTGACATTTTCTAAAATCTAAATTTAAATTATTATTATTTAAAATAAGTTAACATGACATTTTTTTTTTAGGTTGGTGTTGTTGAAGCATCTATGGGAGGTGCTCGTGAAGATTGGCATTTGATTGAAACTTTGCCACTAGCAGTAAGTGGCAGCACATCTACACACCGTGAAGCTACTATACTATCCTTAGTTTCGCGTCGCCAAAGCACTGGTGCTCGTTCATTGGATGAAGATGATCTAAACTTAATTGCTGGTAGTGAAGATGAAGATTTGATTGATAAACCAGCAGATGATGTCCGCATTAGAGTTCGATTGTGTCTTCGGTCTAGTCAGACTACATGCGGTGATTACACAGAAGCTGAAAGTAAGTAGTCTTGATTCATAATCCTGCTAGTCAATAACTTATTTTAGAATGATGGAATTAATTATTATTTTCTTTTTAGTTGGTGCAAATTTTGTAAAAGAACAACAAGCGATGGCAACTCCCACACTAATTGCTCTTGTCATATCATGCGCTGTTTTCATTCTGTTTGTGGCGCTCTTGTTCATTTTCTGTCGTTGCAAGCGCAAAACAGCCAAGAAAACTACTGGCAAAGAATATGAAATGGATTCTTCGACGTAAGTTCTCTAAACCATTTTGTTTCCCTATTCTTGTATGTATACCTAGTTTTAGTGTTTAACTAATACAATGTATATTCAATGGGTTACTACAATTTAAAAACTCGTTTACATTTATTAAATGCTTTAATTTGAAATTCTAAAAAATGTAAATCTAAATTAAATTATTATTTTAATATTTTCAATTCTCTTGTATCAGAATAAATACATAGTTACTGGATTTATTTAGATATTTACAAGATTAATATAGTGCATACTACATTATTATTATTAATGTATTTACAATTATTTTAGTATCTAATAATTTAATATAAAAATATTTATTCAAATCATTCTATTAATGATAGTTTGAATCAGTTTTTGAAAAATATTTATTTTTTTACTTGCACTAATATATTATATAACTAGTAGTTTTAAATGGTGTTGATGTGTTAATGTTCAATGAACTAATCTAAGTAGTGTTTAACCCGAAATTGAATTTGTTATAATATCTTCTTTGTAAAACCACTATTATTCATATTTTACATTATTCTTTCTATGATTACACGCTACATTTGGCGTTTTTGTAATTGGTGAGTATTATCAATTTTGGGCCATTTGCCATTCACGTTTAGGTTAGACAATGCTTCCTAGAACTTGTTGTACTCTTAGATTTTAGTTTCTTATCCATTATTTAATGCTTTTGGATGATATCAGTTAATATTAAAAATTCTGTCGGTAATTTTTTTTTCAAATGAGCTTTTTTTTTTTTTAGCGTTCACCCTAGTATTATACATGGACCCCCACCTTACACCGAACCTGGCCTTGACAACAAAGCATTACAACAGTCTGTAGATCTAGTTCACGATGTCACTAAAAATGGTGTGTATGGATCCCAAAATGAATACAACACTTATCACACGGGCAACGGATTGCGTCCGAATGGTGAATGTAAGCTTTAATAAATAAAGACTAAATGAACGAAAGAAAAACTTTTTAAAACAATAATTAATAATTATGTGGAATTGAGTGATTTCTGATACAAAAAAAAATAATATACTACCAAGGGTTTACTAATATGTATATATTTATTTTTCAGGGGTCAATGTTGGATATGTTGAAAACAGTTATTCCAATTCAAATAATGGTGGTTCGGTTAACTCTCAAGATTCTCTGTGGCAATTGAAAATGGGCGGTAATGGTAGCACAGGTGGTACCCATATTTCTCGCGATGATCATTTACATATGGCTGAACGCATGAACCACTATGGTGATTATATTTTAAAATTAGTATATCTATTATGTTTAAAGGTTTATTTTAAATTAACACGGATTCAGGTTCACTTTAAAGTTCAAATATTTAATTCACTTTTGAGCTTTTTTAATTCTTTATACAAGCAAAACTAAAGCATTATATTATGATTTTTATTGAGTTAGTGACAAATATTTTATTATTGATTTAATCTTACAGGAGGCTATGATCCACTGACTCACGGTGGCTATGGAAATATGGATGATTACGCACACTATCCACAACTCACATCTGCCAGCCCCGATTATAGCACTCACAGCCACGTACCTTCAAGACAAGACTATATTCATAGCGGTCATTTACAACCTGCCGATAAGACCCGCAGACGGGACCCTCATCTTGGTATGTACAATAATCTTCTACAACTACTCAACATTTCAACACCTATAATATTAATTTTAACTTATTTATTTTTCTTTTAGAATCACCATACGGTGACGTGAGTGGCTTGCCTGACCCTTACCTCGAGCAGCTTATTGACAATGAGGAGCACATGAAACCTCAACCACATCTGTCCATGTCATATGACGAAAGTCTCGAGTCTGGGTATTCTACACCAAATTCACGGACGCGACGCATAATCAGAGAAATTATCGTTTAGATGCCGTGCATTGCCCTATGTGTATAGTGTTTTATTTTTGACATTGTTCTTGTATATAAACAAAATGTCATTGTGTTGTTAAGGTGTCATCAGATCTCAAAATTTTGTTTGTGCTCAACATCCATCTTTAGACCATATTTTAAACTTTAGTTATATTCAGTTTCCACCACACTGCCTTTGTGTTCTATAAACATGCAATCTATGCATGTAAACAATTTTTATTTGCAATCTTGACGAGCGTTGAAATATTCCATTTCATTGATGAACGCGTGTGGCCTAACCTAATGACAAAATACACTTATTATTAAAATCATCTGTAAAGTGATCCATCTTTTTTTTAAATATTGTATTGATGCTAGTTGTTTTGATAACATTGGAAATGTAAAATATGTCTACTACAATATTATTTTTCTAATATAATTTTATTATTTGTGTTATGTTAGGTTGCGCCATAACTTTGTGTAACTATCAGAGTTTGTCACTTGTCTCTGTATAATCTCACATTCTCACTTACTGTATAAATATAGCCAATTATACATTAGTGATATGTGTGAGGTAGTAGGGATAGTAGATATATTACTTCTTATCATGACTTGTTCAAATTTCATTAGTTAATTTTTTAAATCTCTGATTTTGAAACATAAATATGGTGATAACATGATTACGGCATTAAACCTATTACAGTATTAATTTGAACACACATCGATAAAAAGACACATGTTCCTCATTTTTTTTCTTCATTATAAAAGATCAATTTTCTATATTTATTTTTTTTATGTTTTGTATTTTGGTTGTTAACTGACCCAAGACTGTCCGGTATTTTACTTAATTTCTTGACCTCTCGTGTACACTCATGAAGAGTTATAGCAATCCTGTCACGTATCGTATGCTCTATAGTTTTATGGTTTTGAGCCTGGTTCCTATTTTCAACAAGGTTCAAAATAATGAAAGAGAATTAATGGAGCATGAGTGTACATTGATAGGTCAAGAAGACGTTGAACATAATTATTATCAGAACAAATTAGGTATGTGCCATTATAAATTAATGTGCTTATAAACACCATGTAAATATTTTTTTTTTTGTTCATACTGTCATTGTATTTACTTAAGTATATTTATTTTAATAGAACAGTTAAGTAATTTTAATGATATAATATATAATACATTTATATTAAAGTTATAATTTGACTGCTGCAAGTATGAGTGTTTCTCAAATTTGTTTTTTTTTTGTAAATTTTGTTTTTATTTTGTATTTATATTTTAATTTTTTTTTTTTTAAATAAGAAAGAAAAAAAATAGGTATTGTTGTATATACATTTAAGTCCCAGCAATATTATAATACTATTCTAGCCTTTTAGAACCTATACTTAAATTTTATTTTTGTGAATAAAACTTGAAAAATTTAAATAACATTTTGTAAGCAACAAAATAATATTGTTAATGGTCTGCTTTGTATGTCACACAGCCCATAACCAGTTGCATAATATATATATATAATATTACTTAAGTATACTTTTCCCAAGAGTATTAATTTTTTTAAATATGACTTGTTGTTTTTTTCTCATATTGATTTTGCTGTTAGTCATTATTCTTCATTGTGCAATGCGTGGGATATTATATCGAAATAAAAGAAAAAGAAATATATTATGTACTAAATGACTGTCTAAATTATTTCAGTCTTTAAAAATATTTTCCTTGATCAAATGTATTTATTGTTTGCAAATATATGATTTGCAATTCGTAATACCAACTAAACTGATATGAGACTGTTGTCTGTTAGCTTCATGTTATATTATACTTTAAAATCTTCAATATCATTAGTTAAAATTAATATAGCTTAAATGACTGCAAAGTGCCATTTAAGTGCAGCGCTCTAGTACCCTGTGTGAAAATATTCTTGGGTAAGAAGCCAGCCAGGCTTCCATGAATTGAAAGTTTATAGAATTAATAGATATAGGCAATTCAATTGGGTTTATCACTGACAGGGCTGAACCAATTTTTTTGATTTTTAGTATGTGATATTCACAAACATAACCTATTTAAAAAAATACATGAAGGTCTTACTGTTTTAGAATCAAAAGTAACCAAGTTAAAAAATGTAGTATTAGTTTGAATATTAAATATTGAAAATATTTTTGTAATTACAAAAATAATGTATTCCATACAAATGCAATTATCATCATACAATTCACATATATAATACATTATGGTGTATTCAATATACATATATATAATTGAGAACACAATGTCTTACACAGTTACACCAGGATTCTTCAAGCTACGTCCCACAACCACATTTGGTTCATTTCAACAGATAAATTTTTTTTACTCACTAACTGCCACAAATAATACAAAAATTAACCTCATATTACTATTTTTTTTTCTTTGAAGTACATACATATTTTACACATTTTATTTAATATTAAACAAAACTGTAGTACACTTTTTGAAGTTTAGGAAAATATGCTACACAAAATTAAAATTAATCCTTAAGCGTCTTAACAATAAATACTTTCACTTATTTATTATGTCCATTTAGTTTCTATTATCTATACGACTTATGATTGTAAATGTAATTAGGTACTGATTAATTGGGGCATAAAGCCCACATTTATATGTAAATGCATATATTTGAATACTTCTACACTTAACTTAGAATAATTCTGATAAAATATATCAACAGTCCGTAATGAATGGATTCTAGAAAAATTTTTTATTTTTTAATATTTTTGCCTATTTGAGTTACAACTTGCAAATATAAATTACATATTTCTTGATTTCATATAAATTTTAAATTGTATTAATATTACATACAATTTTGATTAGTTTTTGATATTATACCTAAAGGCTAGTAATTATTGTTAACACATTTTACGGTTGTTCAGTGTTCTCTCCTGGCCCCTGGGCCGGAGTATAATTATTATTTATTATATATTTATGTGATATTATATTATGCGATTTGTTTTTAGTAAAAATTAATTCAACTCACTAGTGATAAAATTACCACTATTCTTATTTATTTATTAATATGCTATATGCAAAACGGGCTTGTGCCAAAAAAAAAATATGGCACCTACTACCTACAACCTACTACCTATAATAGGCATGGCTAAATAACTAGGTATGATCACATAATTACTAAATTTGGTTCAATGAGCGCATTCATGGAAAAAAAAGCTAATTTATCATTCTTTCCATTGAATTATGACGTCAACCGGCAGTAAATTTTTAGGGCACTGCCAGCCGTTTTGGCGGGTTCGGTCTCCGTTTAAAACAGATGTTACAGGACCACAGGCGCAAATAATATCGACAGTGTGTCCCTTGACTTAATATTAGCTTAATAGATTGTTCATATTGTATTATTATGTATCTAATTTCATATTTATGTACATATATGTAATTTATATTATATTATGTACTAATTAGCAATTATTCATAACAATAAACAAAGTAACAATTTGTAAGTCATTATTGTTCTTGCTTTCTTGGTCTTGTATTGTTGTATATTTGAACCTTGCAATCCTTGTAGTATTATTAAAAATGTCTTGGTGTACAGTAAAATACTGTGAAATAAATAAAAAAAAGAACCATAAAGATTCTAATGTACGGTTTCATAGATTCCCAAAAAATCCAGTTTTTGAGAATAAATGGATTTTAGCATGTGGCAAATCAAATGTGAATGCAAAGTCTGGTAAATAATACATATTGTTAACTATTTATTGTTTATAGTTTATACAATTATATATTAAACTTTTATATACATAATATAGTCTTTAGTAGGTAGTATCATTGATTATATAAACTAGTATTTATAATCAATGGTAGTATTTATTATAATATATAAATTTTCGGAACTTTTCTACTTTACCGGGCACCCTTTTTTTTGGTTATTTTTTTTTGGACTTAGTGTTTTTTTCAATGAAAAAAACGTTGCTGAAATCAGAATTTGGGGCTCGGACTTAGTTTTAAAAAAAAAAAAGAATATTGTCAAGACTAAACCATAATTTTATTGTTCCTAAATTCTAGCTAGAATCTGTTCAACTCATTTTGAGGATGACTCTTATGTAAAACCATTAATTGAAAAATTGTTGGAATATTCTCCCCGTCATAAACGAAAATTAAAACAAGATGCGATTCCAACAATAAATGTACATGGTCCAAATCAAAAAATCAAAAATCTTGATTTTAAAGTTCAATCAGATACTGGTAAATTAATTTTTTTTTTTTTAATTAAGAATTTTTTATTTTAGAATACCTATATTTGTTTATAGAAATTTGTGATGACAATTTAAAGGACCCAAAACTTACTGAGATTGGAACTCTATTAGATTCTGGTAAATTTTAATTATTTTAATTTAGTATTTTTTTTATTTTGGAAGCAAATTTTTTTTATAGAAATTAATAAAGACCAAGACATTTTAGATGATAGTGGGTAAGTACTAAATAATAAATATTCACAAAAAATTTTTTTTAATTAATTATATTCTAGCCCTAATGCCAAACAAAATTAAATAAATAAACAATATTATTCTGTTTAAGATACAATTGTGGGTTGAATTCATCTAATATAAATAATGTCAGTGTTACAAAAAATGATGACATTGAGAATATTGAAATTATTCCTTCAGAAATAATGACCAAGTAAAATAATAATTAATAGCCTAATGAAGTTATTAATAGATTAATACAGATATAAATGGTAATTATTGGTAATTATTTAGGTATAACGAGGCTGAAAAAGAAATTTCAAGGTATAATGTATATTATTAATAACCAAAAATAGTTGTTAGCTTTGTGTGTTTTTACTAAAAATATTAATTGTTGGCATTTTTGTTGTTGTGACCTATACATAGATGAAATTAGTATATTAGTAAATTAGTAAATATTATAAGCAGCATTTATTGTCAGGCTCTCAGGCTAATGTGTTATGTTAAATTATATTATATATTTACCTATATGTGCATGTACGCTAACTACTAAGAAACTAATAATATATTATATTAATATAGTTCAATTTGGAAGTGGCCAACTGGTGTCATATTAAAATATAATTGAAGTTAACTCCCTTACTTTTTTAATAAATCTTTGATAAACTAAATTGAGTACCTACTAAATATATATTATCTTAAAAAAAATTACAATTTTAAATTTATTTTGTCTTTTTTATTTTGAAGCCAATTTATGTTGATGTCAAAAAACATACATAATTAAACAAAATAATTAAAAATTGTAATAATAAATTAAAAATTAAAATATAAAATTAAAAATTGTATATAATATTATGTAGTACTGTAGTAGAGTAAATTTAATATAATTTTTGTGATTAATACTTGGATATTGTTATATTATGTATATCATACACATATTTGGAAATGGATGTGAGAAATAAACATATAAAATGAAGGTAAATATATATACAATAATATAAATAGTCAAGGGTGATTTTTTAAGTGTGCTCAATCCCATTTTTTCTTTTAATAGTATTCATTCAAATTCTGATATTTAGAAGTGGGAGTTCCTATTTGAAAAACAGAAATTTGTAATATCACAGTATCATTCTTCGGCAGTACAAAAAATCTCAAGTAACTATTCAAAAAAATAATCATCAAGTGTACATAAAATTTCTAAAAATCAGAATTTGAATATATGCATAATTTAAGCATAAACATAGGATGACCATGTTTAGAAAATCATCCTGTACCTATATAATAAAAAGTAATAATGTAATAAATTAATAATTGTTATAATAGATTACAACAGTTGCTTGAAACCTCTAATTCAGAAACTAAAAATTTAAAAATTGAACAAACAAACTTAAAAAATATAATTTCCATGCAACAAAGAGACATTATTTTGGCAAAGGATGAATCAGAAATAAATTTTGAACATAAATTTAAAGAAAAACTTTCCCACTTATTTACTGAAACACAGATAAGTCAACTTTTGAACAAGAAAAAAAAAGTGGCAAAGTGGAATGCTGAAGATATATCTTCAGCAATATCGCTTAGAAGTGTGTCACCTAAAGCGTACCGCTATTTACGGGAAAAAAAAGCAATATCCTTTACCAGGGGCTGAATATAAATAGATTAAGATATAAGTAGTATATTTTATTAAATTATTTATAAATATACCTAGGTATTTCAACCTTGAGACGGTGGGCAGCTACTTTTTCTGTCGATAGAGGCTAATTGTCAAGTGTTTTTACATTGCTAAAGTCTAAAGGTTAGATATTATAATTATGATATGTAATTTGTTTTATGAATTAATGATATAAATATTTATTAACAGGTGAATCAATGAATCGAAATAAAAAAATAACAGTTTTGTCATTCGATGAGACCTACGTTTCTCATAAAATTTGTTATGATAAGCAAACGCAACAAATTATTGGGCCTCATAAGAGTGTGCAAATAGTGATGGCAAGGGGTTTGTACTTCATTATTTTACACATCAACAATGTATTATGTAACACAATTGTATTAATTTTTTTAAAGGGCTTTTAAGTCAGTGGAAACAACCACTATTCTATGATTTTGACACACCAATGACCAAGGATATTTTATTTAATATAATATCAGAAATGCATAGAGTTGGATTTGAGGTGGCCGCTATTGTTAGTGACATGGGACCTACTAACATAGGGCTATGGAAAACCTTAAAGATAAGTCCATCTTCTTCTGGTTTTAATAATCCTGTAACAAATAAAAAGATTTATGTTTTTGCTGATGTTCCCCATTTAATCAAGCTAGCTAGGAATCACTTTATAGATAAAGGATTTGTTCTCCCTGACGATGTTTATATAGGTAAACAAATCATTGAACAATTATTAAAAGTCTCTAAACCATCAGATTTTAAGCTTGCGTACAAACTATCTGAACAACATCTAAATGTGACTGGAAGTTTAAGACAAAATGTGAAGTTGGCTGCCCAATTATTTTCTAATGGTGTAGCAAAAGCTCTCAAATATTGTGGTGAAAATAAAATAATAGAAAATAACAATTGGGAAAAGGTTTGTAAATTATACTCATAACTTTTTCATTTTTATCATATTAATTTATTTTATTTTATTAATCATTAATGTATACATACTAATAGACTTCAGAAGTAGTTCAGCTGTTTAATGATTGGTTCGATCTCATGAACACACAACTTCCTATAGACAAATTTACAAAAAGTTACGGGTTAGATTTAGAAAATCAAAATACATTATTATATAAAATGGATAACTTTATTACAAATATGAAAGTTCATGGGAGTAATCGCAGACTACCTTTTCAAACTGGTATATTTCTTAAGTTTTTATGCACATTGCATACAACACAACAATTCAACTTCATATTCATTTCTAGGCATATTGGTAACAAATGCTTCGATAAAAAGTCTGTTAATAGATTTGAATAATGATTATGAAAATATCACATATATTATGACAAGAAAAGTCAATTCGGATGTAGTTGAAAATTCATTTAGTTACCTGAAAGGAATGGTTGGATCAAATTCCCATATTTCACCTCTAGAATTCAAATATTGGTTTAAAAATTTAATTATTTTAATTCAGAATAGATAGATACTTACCAATATTTTATTTTCAGTTTGCGCTGGTATTTACTAGGTAAACATTCAAATATGATATTCACAGACCATCACAACACCGAAGATACAACTGAGAGTTGTTTAATTGAATGTTTATCTGGATCTACATTTAAAAAAGCAAACTTCTTAAAAAACATTAGTACTATTAATAATGATCTAGTGGATGAACAGCTGGCTAATTTAGAGACTGAATTTGGAGGTACAACAAATATTGAAGTATCAGAAGAAAGTATAGAACTATTGAAAAATTTTGAACAAGAAGTAATACATTATACTCATGCATATATTATAATATTATTATAGGTACTTATGTATTATCAATGAAGTTTGAATTTAAATTATTTACAGGTATTAAAAAATAGTTTGAACACTCAACTTACAACAATAGAACACGATTGTATAGAATATGTTACTGGGTCAGTAGCGAGAAAGTTTATTTTTAAATATCCATACTTAGGCAATACTGATAACTCAGACAGAACCACAAAGAATTGAATAGATTGTGTATCTTTAGGCAATTTAATTTATCCTTCAGATGACATGTTGAAGACTGCAAGACTCCTTGAAAACGTTTTTAATGATTATCATGGTGCAAATAATTTAAATAAACTTCCAGGTACTTACTTTATAATAATTCTAAATAATTGGATCAATTACATTTTTTAAATGTTTATTTAGGTGTAATAACCAAAGTGGCTAATGATGTTCTTGAGCAATTAAACATTCTCAAAATATCCATTCCGAATGAGGTAGTCCAATGTTTAGTTCGCACAAGAACTTTTATAAGACTAAATAATTTAAATAAAATAATTCGTGATAAAGTATTACAAACCAAAAGAAACAAACTAAGAAAATTTATATCATAATAACAATTTGTTTCTACAATTATTATATTTACTTTTTTAAAATACATTGATTTTATTTCTATTTTATAAAATCTAAGGGGTGTATGGAAAGAACCTCTACGCGGTACACCCTAGGCAACGTTTTAGTGATATTATCAATAAACGGCTAATCTTTCCATCACGGGGCACAAGTCTTAAAGACCAAACATGATAAATACAGGTATGTAGACGATTCCGTGGAAGACAGCGGATAATCGAGAGTAAACTGTTTTAAAAAACTTACCCATGAGCATTGAGTAATGAGTGTCACTTTTAAGATACAAAAATTTGTTCTCTCAACTTGTGATGTTAGAAATTTAGAATATTATGTTACAACTTTACAAGATATATTCATTTTAGATTGTGAGTCCCAACTCACAAGACAAATTAATAATACGCGGGTATTGATAAGAATTCCTTCCGGCTGACGTCATCGACATGCGTATCACGGAACTAAGATCATACCTAGTTATTTAGCCATGCGATCACTATTCACTGCTCAGTGTTCACTATTTCAACGGCTCTTGTAAAGTTGTAAGTGGCAGGTTGATTGTTGAATCTTGTTTATGATATTATATTTATAATTTATAATAATAATATTATGATTTTTAATTTGTACTCTATTATATAATTCGATTTTTTTCGGTGATTCAGTGGTCTAAAAATAGCGTCTTGTTTTGGTTTACACTTACATCCGCCATTTGTAAGTCGTAATTGCACACTGGCGCATTAACGGACGAGTTGCAACGATCCTTGTCACGAACAGCTACAACCCTGTGCCCACAGCCCACTGGTCCGGCAGGCGATGGCCTGAAAATGAAAATGGATAAACACACATAAGACATAACCACAACTTACTATAGTTAGTAGTTACTTTATTACAACTGTAGATGATTTAATGCCTCATCTTTAATATTATTGTAAGTATACACTTGTTCAAACAGCGAATCGACCTTTTTTGTTGTTCCCTTATTTTTTTTACAGAAATATTGTTGTTTTTGTGAGTACTGAGTTATGTCGCTTTTATAGTTAGATGAGGCACTGTCCGGACACCGCGAGTAACACCAGCTTTTGGACTGAAAATTGAACTCTCTTTCTAACGACGACCACGACGACAACCATGGAAAAAACCGTTCTCGAAGGAGGCGCCTCTAAACGGCCGTTGGATGATGACGACGATGGTGACAAGAAAAAGTTTAAAACTGGATCAGATCTTCAACAATTTTTGCCGACGATAGAAAATATAAAAAACGTGAATGACGCGAAAAAGTGGAGTTTGCTGCCTTCAATTGTGTACGAGTTGCTCGCACTTTTTAAGAAATCGGAAAAAGTAAACTCTAATGATGACAAACAAGTATGTTAACGAGCGGTTCATGTTAGGTCAATTATTTATAATAACAACGAGCTTATACCTACCTAACAGTTTTTATTTAACCACTATCCACCATCATTAATGGGTTTGTTATTAATTTATTGAAGCTCAACATTATTATATCACATATCTTCGATAAACTTTTCATCCATTTTCCTCAACAATTATTTCTGTCTGTATACTGTTTAACCATGTTCATCAAAGCTTGGTAGCTTCGGCATTGTAAATTGTTATGTTTGTTAGAATTTCCTACTCGCTTACTATTTTTAATTTATTATTATTGATATATAGGTTACTTACATATGTTGGTATAGTCTGGTACTTAAAATATAGATTGTTTAGCTTGTTGTCTAATCTACCTAATACTTAATTTTAATTTTTATTACAACATTTCACACTCTCTAGATATTGAATCACTAAACCGGTGTTAATAAAAACAATGGAATGTTTGCACCATATCATTGGCACGGTAAGGGATATTGTGGGATAAATTCTACACCAGTTTGGACCTACAAATTTCTAAATTATTACTATTTTTCTCAAAATAAATGATGTAATTTATTTTCATACTTTAAATAGCATTTACTTTGGAGAAGTGTAAAATAAAAACTTATATAAACTTTTATTTTAAATCTTACAATAAATATCTTAAACAAAAAGTTAGGTACCTACTTTAGTAATATTGAATATTTGATACTTCAATAAGGTAAATCATAAATACCTATTTGTGGTCTATAATATGGTAGGTAACTCATGCGTTGGTACTGCACTTACATATTATGTATCTTCTTTATTCAGGCTCAATATAAACCCGCCAACAAGTTACAGAGTGTAACTTTGTGAGGCAAACTAAATTTTGTTAGAATAAGATCAAATTTAATTGTTCTAACCAATTTTTACAGGTTTTTTCTGCTGGTAAAAGTTACATAATCCGGTGGGCATGTATTTACCCTAACTGGCGCTGGCTATCTCTAATTTGATCTTTTTTATGTAATCAAATTCAACCAATATTTTGTATAAATTAGCCATTGGGAGGATAAATCATAATTTATTTTCCCCGACATCATCTTAACAATTTTTTTTACTTACCAACTTTTGGTAATCTAATAAATTGATATTGCATACACTTTATATTTATTTCTTGATTAATTTTTTTGCCAATTTTACTTTTTAATGCGAGTGGAAAAAGAATTAGTGAAGAATTGTTTTTTTTTTAAATTAGAAGTGCCCTTATTTTTAACACTATTTTCTTTCTGTTGACAGGATAAAATTGATAATGATTATAAAGAAGATTTTAAAGTTTTATCAAATCAAAGTTGTCAAGAAAAATGTTTAGATAATGCCTTCAATCATGAACATTTGAAAGAAATTGATAGATGTGATAAAATTATTGAACATTCCAATTCCCAAGATTCAAGTAATACAAAAGATTTCGTTCAAAATCTGAATAAGTTAGATTCCTCAGAAAAAAGAACAGAAGATGTTGCAAAAAAAGTACCATTAATTACAAAAGCTTCACCAGTCAAACTGTTTGCAGAGAATACTGATGTTGATAAAGTAATTATTTTTGAGTTAAAGTAATTATACATAAAACTATTTATGGGGATGATTGATGAAAGTATAGTATACATATATCCTAAAAATAGATACCTAATTAACATATAGATCAAAATAATTTAAAAATCTATATTAAATTTAATTTTAAATGAAGAAGTGATAGATAAGGTTAGTGATTATCTTGAAAAACATTTTAAGTAAAATTAAAATATATATATAACATATTAACAAAGCTAAAGATAGTTAATTTCCCTATTTGTTAGTCCAAATAGAATATATTATCGAGCTCGGGAAATACCATTTAAAATTATTAAAGTAATTTTAATCGGTTTTAGTTACCTTAAGTCAAAGATGAATCCATCGATATTACCTACCTCACATACCTTGTAAAATTAGAATAATTAGACCATTGTGTCTGTTTAATCTTAATAGCTACAATGTCATAAAATACCATGGGTACCTATAATGAGATTAAAAGTTTATTTTGTTATCTTTATTTACCCATGTTACAACTGGTTATTGTGGAACATCGCTTTTGAAAACAATGCACCATGTATTTTTTAAATTTATTATAGTAGCTATAGCTTATACAAAATATATAAATATGTATGAATGCACATACCTTATAAAGTATTTATTCAGAAGTGCTAAGCCACAAAAACAGTACAGTTTCTGTATGAAACTTAAAAAATGATAAGCGAAATATAATAACAATGTAAACAATCCATACTTATTAATATTCAATTTCAATTATTGAAGTTCCTTATTATTATAAAATATAAACCATTGTGAAATTTTAAGACAAGCTTATACATAATAACCATTGGTGTTGAGGTCTTAATGTATACATATTTACTAAACAGCATATTTATGTTTTAATCAAATTTATTTATTTAGACTAAACAACAAGCAGAAGATGAATCAAATGGAAAAATTAGTGTTGTCAAGAAGCAGCTGACGTCTATACACGACGTTTGTCATTTATCTGCGATTCACTGTACTGATTTGTCTACAAATGATATTTCTAAGGCTCCGGTGCTCACAAAAAATGATTCTAATACAGCTGCATCTGCAAATAGTATTTATAATACTCCCATGCATACATCTGATATTAGTATTCCTAATACTCCTATACTTATTTCTACAAATAGTGTTTCTAGTACAGCTAAGCTTTCATCCACAAATCACAATACATTAATTGTATCTGAGAGAAGTGCCCACAAAAATGTTATTTCTAGAACAGAAAATAGCTTAAGAGTGCAAATGTTTGAGTTTTTAAATAAAAATTGTCAAAACAGTATTTCAGGAGTACCTTTAACTAAACCATCTCCATGCACTTGTAACTGTTGCACAGTCGTAAATAGCTTACCGACAAATCAATCGGCAGTATACAATTTATTTTTCACATCTAGTAATAATTTAAGTTACATGAATTTACAATGTGATATAAATTCCTCTAATGTACCAGTTGCCGATAATTCTATTTCTGCTACAAATTACAGTAATGTAGACAAATCAAAGAAGTTGTATAAACTTAAAAAACCACTAATTAATACAGATTCTCCTAAAAATATTTGGATTAACGAGTTGACTTCTTTGATTAGTAAAAAAGAAAATATATCTAAAATATGTCTAACAACTACCACAAGTGATTCAAAAAAATTGAACCCTATAAAAAATGTTATGAAGCAAGTACATAAAACTACTCAACATATTAAATCACATTTTTCATTTTGTAGCAAATGTAAAAAATCTAAATATAGTCGTTCTGATAGTTGTAAATGTTATAACAGATCTTATAAGGATAGGTATGATACATACTAATCCAAGCAGTAATAAAATTGTTTAATATTTTACTGTTAATTTATTTTTATAACTGTTAAACTGTTGTTAATTTTTTCCCAGACATTTTTAGACATTGAAAAAAAGTATTCGGAATGTTCTTAGAATTATTTTACTCAACAAACTTAAAATTGTTTAATAAATAATATATATTTGTGTAAAGGCATGTATTTGTTAGTTAGTATTTGTGTTTTATTGTAAAATGTTTAATATGTCAATGATTTGGTTATTAACTGTTCATTATTAAAAATAACCAATCACGTGGCTCATATTGTATGTCACTATATACTGATTGTAAAATATAACTGGTATATTTTTGTACATCAAAGTTAAATAAATATTATACCAATTTTGTTTCATACCAAATATTGATTTAATATATACTGTAATATTATACTAATAAATTCCTTAGCTACCTTGAGACATAATGAAAGATTTAGATTTCACTACTTCAGGGTGACAAGATAAAACTAGAAGAATTAAAAATGTGATTTGTATTACTTATATATAGTTTTTGTTAAGAATGTTCAAGGACATAACCCGTGGCCTGAACCCCCTGAAATTTTCTAAAAATCAACAATTTTAGCACTGAATATTTTTTGATTTGTATAATAAGAAATAATTTTATATTTTTATTCCTAAATTGTTATCTACAAAGTATAAAATTCATAAATCAATAGGATATATTATTTGGAACAGTTTTATCAACTACTAGCCACTGATGTAACCGACACTGCACTTTGAAATGTTCTTGTACAATCTGAATAATTTGTAATTGAAATGGTTTTTTATTTCTCAACTCCAATTGCGATTAAATTGTTTAGTTAGCTTACGGTCGTTATTTGTCAGCAACGAACAATAACATTTTGAATCATCGTGATAGTAACTAGTAGACTTGTAAATATTACTAAAAGGTTTTTCATGATTTTTACTTATATTTGGTGGTTGGTATGAATAAGTATTTTCTTGGACATTTTCCAACAGTTTTGTTGGTGGCTTAAAACCGTTTTTAAACGACGGTGGTGAGTAATCATTTTTTTCAATTCTCTGTTTCCACCACGATTTTCCATCAAGCGTTGATTTCGTATCACCAATCATTTTTACATTAGATGATTGTGATGATTTATGTTTATAATCGTTACTCTGAAAATAAAACAGTTGCTCCAAATGTAACTTATTTTCATAATTCAAAGTAGGTAAGGTTGGGTACAGAGTTTTTTAGACTGTGTTCCCTCGGAACCCTGGGGTTTGGCAAAACTTAAGTGCTTATTTTGAATTTGTTCTAGAAAATTACTTTAAAAAATCTAACTAAATATTAGTAGTGGGGGGGGGGGGGATAAAAGTTTGTATATTAAATAATAATGTATAATATGGTATAGTCTATACTTTTATAGTGTACCTACTACCTACTTAAAGTGCTTTTACAGCATATCATACAGAAATAATATTTTAACGTCGTTGATAAAAATGAATCAACAAAAACAAATTATGGACTCGTGACTTGATGCCGAACCCAATTTGATAATATAAGTTTCATTAATAAAGCTCAGTATTAAGAATATTTGTAATAATAAAAAGCAATTTCTGATATCCGGACGTCTAGTCTAAATTAATTATTTTAGATCTTTTAACTGTCCCTTTAATCTCCACTCCATTCTCAATACTAATTGCATCTTCACTATTAAAAGTATTATTAAATTTATTTTAGATGCTGGCTTTATTATTTAATATCTATGTTCTTAAATTAATTTTAAATTTACTTTTTATATAATTGTTGAGCTATATTAGTGTTTACTTGAAGCTACAATAAAAAAAAAAGCAATTTCACTTGTCATATAACATTTTTTTTTTATTATTTTATACTATTTTTATTTTATACTATTTTTATTTTAAAATATTTTTTGTATTAAATACAGCGTATAGACATTACTTTTTAAATTTTTATTGCACAAAATCCTTACGACCCATTAAAACTATTGAAACAAATTAGGGGTTCTAAAAGTCGAGCTGTAATAACTTATTAGCAATTAGGTATTGTTTTTTTATTATTTAATAGAAAATTTACAATCTGTATTACATAACACAATAAGTAAAAAAGATGATTGACATAACACTACATATATAATAAAAATAATACATGAAGCACAAGATGAGGGAAATCATCCAGCGATGGTACCCTCCAATTGTTGAAAGCAATGAAAGCTAAATAAAAAAAGTAGGAGTTCCAAAAAAAATGTGTTCTACGGATAAAAAAGTAGGAAACGTAGCTAGTGTATAACTATATACCATATTACCATACTTGCAGTGTACCTAAGTGTATAACAAGTATGAGAATTACTATATTGCTGTATGGCAGACGGCAGTTAATAAGTACCTACCTAAGTAATGAATCATTAGTAAAGACTAACCTAATTAATAATATTGATTTTGTTGTGATACAAGATTGACTCAAATACATAGGCAGTATGCCAGTATATGTACATCGTGCATGGTTGTGGTTTCAACAGGGTGGTGGGATGTGAGTACCGACTTCTTTGACGAATCGGTAATTAGAAGTCCTCCAAGGTTGTGTGTACCTACCAGGTACTAACTCACTGGATTTTTTTCTTTGAGACCATGGCAAAGTGCATGTCTACGAAAACAAACACTAACCTTTAAAGAACTTAGGAAGAAATTCTAAGTCTCTAAAGCTGCTCTCCCACTCAAAAAATAACCTAAATTTTTTTTAAGCTCATTCGATATTATTTTATTATTGTATTACTTCAGCCCATTCCCCTAAATCTGAAACACACAATTTGTGCTAATAACGACTACCAACTTAACTACCAGTCCCGAGAGCCATGGCAGAGCCATGCCGTGGCCGCCCGTGGGGGAGCATAAGCCCCAATCACATTTTTTAAAGGGGTGCTAAAAATTGTTTATAATATTTTAAATTTTATATAGATAAAATATAAAAGAAAGATTATTGTTTTAAAATTATTTAAGACCATTACAAATATTTTTTGAACAAATGTCTGACTATTTTCGAGTAATCACAATTAGTCAACTGCAACGTTTTATTATTGTAGGTATTAAATAATACCAAATGGCTTTATAGTTTATAATAAATTATCGTATTCTTTATCTCAAAATCAAATACAACGAAGATACTGACCAGGATATAACTAACAAAATCGAAGTTTTTAAATATTAAGTAAAAGCAATTGTACCAGACAATTAAAAGCAACTGCTTTAAATATTTTAAATGCAATTAAAATTTAAAAAATATGAACTTTATTCAACTTGTCGAAGCTTAATGATTGCATATAGATTGTTTCTCACCATGTCTGTTACCGTCGCTTCCGAGGAACGCTTTTTTAGTAAATTGAAATTAACGAAGATGTAGGTATTTGCGATCAACTATGTTGCAAGAGAGATTAACCAATTCAGAAATATTGTCAATTGAGAATGAAATAACGAAAAACATCGATTTTGAAGACATCATTCAAGATTTTGCTTCAATAAAGTCTAGAAAAATTAAGTTTTAAACTAAGTACCTATATGATACGTAGAATATGATACTTTTATATATATAATATGGTACATAATATAATTTGTGATTTGTATTAATTTTTAATTATTTAATACGGTATAAATTAATAAATTATACCAAACTATTTTGTTTAATAATCACTATTATACAATCAACTTTAGATTTTTGTCAAATTAATGTTCAAAATACGTTGTAAAAAAAAAAAAAATGTAATCAAATAGATATGAAATGCATTATGATAAATAAAATAGGGGGCGAATATTTTTAATTTTGCCCTGGGCGCCAAATCTTATAACCGCGCACGGCTCTGGCCCATGCTATCGGCACACATGAAACGACAAAATATAATAATATAATATAGGTAAGTAATTCAAATAAAAAAATGTTGTGCCATTGCAGATGTCGATCATATAAAATATGTCTTACCCGATCGTCGCCTCCGCCGCTGCTGATGAGACCTCTCTCGTATCCATCACCGCTGAACCGGTACAGCTTCAATCCTTCACGTATTTCGACGAGCAAGTCCGGCGACGGCCCACCGGCGGGCAGACGTCTGGCACCGTCGGCCGCCGCAGCTTCGGCCTCGACCGCCGCGGCCAGCAAGACGTCCAGTCGGCTGTCGGCTCGTTCGCCGAACAATCGGTCGGCCACCGGACCCGGCCGCAGCCCCGTAACGAACTTGTCGACCACCGGCGTCCACTGCGGCTGGTTGACGACGCCGAACCCGCACGGCACGGCGGCCGCCCGCACCCGCCTGTACCAATCGTACACCCGTTCGCCATCAACCTGTCGGATCGCGTAAAAGCGAGCGCGGACTCGGAACTCGGACGCCGTCGCCACGATTTTCTTCCGGTCTTCACGGCCCGGAAACTCGTCCATGTTTTTTCACGATGTGCCTATAATATATAAGAACATGCTATGTATATTTTATATTATATATACCATGCACCGCGGTTTTGGCGTTTTCGATGTTTTCGTCGAATAGGTTGCCGAAATTTCGTCCTTCGTTTCCATGACGAATAGCGCATACTATAAAATGATGTAATATATTTGATTGAGTTATATTGGCGTATAATAGGTACATCCAGGGGTCACCAAATGGCGGCCCATGGACAGTCTTCAGGTATTTATCCGGCCCACCAAGGCTAGAAAACCTATTTACATTTTTATTGACGATTAATTAAATTGAAATGAGGACTCATATAAATTCATTATCATTTTGATTTTATATACTTTCTTCGGATATCGGGTTGATATTATATACCTACATTATATCTAACCCATTTGAGCTACTCAATTTTATTGATTTCCTCCGAAAACTTCTTGAACTCCGAAAATGTCTCTGGCCCCTCCAATAATATTAATTTGAGATTCCTGTAGGTACCTACACTCATAGCTACCGAGTTTTCCAATTTCCAAATGTCACTGTACCTACCGTTAAAAAAACCTAAGGTGGGCATTGGATAAAGTTATGAGACGTGACACAGCCTAGTTCACAGCTAAGTTATTTATTGTGTCGGGTACTTGGGTGGCTTATATATTATTATTCTGATTGGTATTGGTCGTTATGATCATATAATAGTATCATTCGATAATCAATTTACCAGGACATTTTCGGAGTTGAGCCGAGTTTTACTTTTGGAGACAACACGGACGTATAGCCAGGGCCAGATTTTGTCAAAAATTTCTGCCGGGGAAAAAAAAAAAATCGGCCCACTTAGATATATTTATAAAAACAACTCTGAAAAACAAATATTTTCATATAAAATTATTGTATATTATTTTGAGAATTTGAATACTTAATATTATTATTACAAATTAAAAATTGGTTTGTACAAAGAAATGTTATCATTTTTATTTAAAATACATATTATGTTTAGACTCCAGAATACACACTGGGTAATACATATTATTAAGTGATCTGTTAAGGTTTTAGGCATTTGAGCTCTTTTGAGAAATTTATTGTGTCGATTATGATTTTGGCAGGAGTTGATGAAAATAAATTGTCGCACATTTTAGGCGGTGCAGACGTGTGTTACTATAAGGTAAGTATTACCGATTAACGAAGACAATAATGTAATGATACCAATGCTCACATATCATAACTGTACACACTACACATTGCTTTATTTAATAAAAAAAATAACGGTCAAGTTTTCGGATGCAGAGAACCTTTAAAAATCCAATAAATACCAATAATCACTGATGAAAGGAACGAGTTGCGTTATTTGGTCATATAGAAACTCACACACAGTTATGACCATCTGGCGCATCATGTGGGAACTGTTTCTTACAAGGCCGGAGACAAGGGATGGTACAATCAGGGTCTCCATCACTAAAGATAACGGTAAAGCTTTAGAAACGAGGAGGCCTTTAATGGGACGGCCTGCGAATCTGGCTGGCTTGACCACGTCGTCACCTCTCATCAGTGCATAAGCACTTCTCTCTAGTGTAACAACCCTTCACGAGTGCATGCGCACCACTAACCACCACTACGAAAATTCTCTCAACTTCGGATTCTGCAAGCAACAACTGATTCTTTTTCCATCAACGAAAATATGTTTGTGTTGTATACGCTTGTATTAATTTTTGGATTCGAGTGTTTGAATCTTCATAACTTCATTGAGTCACTTGATGATTACATCACATCATATAGCTGCAGATAAGGTAATGTGCATGAGCATCTTATAATACATACTAATTTTTACGATTTATTAGTCTATACGTATTTCGCTAATACGGTGTACTTGATTCAATTCTCGAATACACGATCTCGAGAACCCTCCGACGATCAGGAGGAAGGTAATAGCGTAAATTGAGATAATTTTAGATATAAGTATGGGCAGGCGTCGTATTTATATTTACAGTTATTCTTCTTGCATTTTTTAAATATTTTGTTTATTATATTTTTGCGTTATTACAATAATATGACACAAGCATCTATTTTTGACAATTTAAAGTGAATTTTAAAAGGTCCGCGAAAACAGCCTGATGAATCGCATGGACACCAGATAAATTTCATGGAATAAACGCATAATTCGGGGCTGAACGAAAATGCATTTGTACCAACTTCATAACATTAAATTTCCTTTCCAAATATTAAAAAAAAACTTTTCTTAATTTTTGTATTTTAAAATTAAAATATTATTGAATAATTATTATATTTTATTATAAACACATATTTCTACAGCGTTGATGAACGTTAAGCTGCGGTTGCACCATGACAGTAAATTGGGATCGTCGCTACCTATAAATATTATATTATGATAGTTTGGTATCACTATCACTACCTCACGCTTAAAATGATAGTAAATGTACAAAAAACATGATAACCATGTGCGCCGTGCTTAAAACAACCGTGGTGGTTAGAAATGTGTGCCAATTAGCCATGATGGAAATTGTGTAATTTTTTGACTATATCGGACCACGCATTTGATTTTACCGTACTTTGTTGTGAATTATTTTTATGTAATTGATCGAATATTTTTGAAATGAACGATTCTAAAGAAGAAATCAAGTCGTTGTTGACTGACGAATCGACCAATGTGGACCATCTTGAGACACCAGCTGTCGCTCAAAATGTTGATATGGAATTGCCTACTCCCGTTAAAAAAAAAAAAAAAAAAGATCGGGTAAGAATTTTCAAATTATTTAAGTTTTATTAAAATAAATTTTACAATGATGTATGTTTTTATATTTATTTATTTATTTATATTTTGTTTGTGCCTGTCATCTCGATTTCTTGCAGTAAAAATGCTTTGATTTTCTTCAACAGCAACTTTTCTGGTAGGAATTTGAACCTAGCTGGTGCATTCGGGAGGTCAAAATTTAATTCCTCATAGTTTTCAAAAGCGACAGGAAAAACAAACATAAAATTAAGGAAAAACGGTGGAAGCTACCAGTTTTCGAAAAAAACGATTTAGGTTTTTAGTGTAACTCTAAGAAAATGACCATAGATACATGACATTTTCACTGAATATTTGCGTTAGCATTTTCTATACACCCTAGCATTCTCAAAATATTTTGACTTGTGTTGGACTATTTATAGGCATATAAAACTTTATTATTTGTTTTTTTTTTAACTAATGTCGATAACGAGTTTTTTGCTTGGTCAAAAACTTTGTAAATGTTGTATTACAACAACCTTGTATTAGGTTCCTTGTAAGTTGTAAGTTTGTTGTTAGTGAAAATTTAAAAAAAGTCGTGCATAAATCAACAATAATTTTTCTATGAGTGTTTAAACTTATAATCTTGACAAAATTCGTAACAACCACAATAAATTAACAAATTATTTTAAGTTAAGATTCCATAAAAAAATTGTCTTAATATATCTAAGATTTAATACAAGATTCCTTACGTGTTTGTCTACCTTTATCAAAAAATAATTAAATTTCTACCGGAAAGTCAAATTACAGTTTTATGAGCTTCTGAAGTTAAAATTTTTGGAAACATTGGATGTTCACTCGATTTCTCATGTAATGATTTTTACCATATGTTTATTTTATCAATTCTTACACATGATATATTTTTCAAAATATTTTGACTCGTTTTAAGCTGATGACGGACATTTTCAATTTGTTCTTTATAAATATCAATAAAATTGTATTAGTTGGGTCAAAAATAATGAAAATCAAATACAAGAGACTCTTGATAAACTGTTACAATAGCAGTTGAAAAATATTAAAAATATATGTTCATGATTTTCTTTAATAAGCATTTAAAGTTCAAATGTCGACAATAATTATCAAATTGAAAATGATTTTGTAGTTAAAAATGTATAAAATTTTCAATTTTTATAGCTAAGGATTGACAATTTAAAACAAGGTTCTACTTAAGCAGGTTTTCTACAACTAAAAAATCTAAAAAATATATAAATAGTAAATTCAGTTATTTTTTACAGACATATTTAGTTAGAATTTGGACAAAATTGCATATTAACACAAAGAATAACGTTTACCATTTAATTAGGTACCAAAACAGCCCAATATTACATAGGTACATTTATTATTTTTCTAGTATCACTGATAATTTAAGAACAATATTAATTCAACTTACCAGCTACCATGTAGTTTGTAAGTAATTCCTATATAATATATCCTAGACTGACATACCGTCTCCGCTAAGAATCGTTTTTCGTATACAATGATATGATATCATTGAATTCAAATTTAAGACCATCCGTTACAGCGACCCCCTAGACTAATAATGTACAGCAGAGCGGCATCCACTTACCCGCTGTTTATTGTTTCAGTTACTTGAAAGTGGAGAAAAAATTATGGTCATTAATCTTTATAAATCCAAAATGATAAAACAACCTGGTATCAAATATGAAGATTTAATGAAATCCATGTCCAAAGAAACCGGAATTAGATTGCGTACAATTGAAACGACTGTGAGCGAGTACAAAAGAACACGTAATGTCAAGTCACCGCCTTGTAAACAAAAATGTCCGACAATCAATTATAAAATTAACGACTATGGTAAAAATACAATTCGGCAAAAAATTCAGTCATTTTGGCTCAGACATGAAATACCAACATTTCAAAAAATTCTACAGGTCATTATGAACGATTCAGACTTTTCTAATATATCTGAAAGGTCTTTGAAGAGGGCATTAAAAGATATGAGTTTTAAATATTCTAGTAAAAAAAATCCGAACTGTCCACTAATTGAAAGAGGCGAGCTCGTGTTAATGCGGCTTAAATACGTTGAGGACATACGTCGTTATCGTGACGAAGGCCGAACGATTTACTATTTGGATGAAATGTGTGTGAATACCGACGACTGTACTAGTAACGTCGGGATAGATACTAAGTTAAAATCTCAGAGAAATTCATTTTTGGACCCTCCATCCAAGGGGCTGAAAAATCCAACAACCAAAGGGAACTTCATGATAGTCGTCCATATAGGTTCAACTGAACACTTTGTTGAGGGTGGACTGTTATGTTATAAATCGAAAAACAAAGTAATGAATAACGATACCTTTTACAAGTGGTTCTGCGGGGTTTTGCCCAGATTAAATGACAATTGCATTATAGTAATGGACAACGCTTCTTACCATTTGGTAAAAAAGGAACCCATTCCTACAATGGATTGGACAAAAGAGAATATAATAAAATGGTTGGTGTCTAAAAATTGTTCCATTGATGATAAGCTGAGTTTGAAGTGTCAATTAATGAAATTGGTAGATCAAGTCAGTCCTCTTTATGATAAATATTTAATAGACGAAGAAGCGTTAAAAACTAACAAAGTGGTCTTACATTTACCTCCTTATCACAATGAGCTGAATCCGTTTGAGTTGGCGTGGCCGGTGGTAAAATGTCACTTAGAAAAAAATAATACGACGTACAAGTTGACTGATGTACAGAAACTACTCAGCGATGGAGTCCAGCTCATAACACCCGATTTGTGGGCCAATTTCGTCAACCAAACAATCAAGGAGGAAGATAAATTGTACAAAATCGACTGGATTATAGACGAAATGTTAGATGCAGATGATGCTGTGATGTTTGATACTTCAGACTTCTCCGATTAATATGTATTATTTTTTTTTATTTTAAGATTTGTAATTGTATGTATTTTCGCATGTCATCATAATAATATACATTCATATTTAAATAAGTCTTATTTATACTCAATAATATATTGTATGGTCTCTGTCCCCGCAGTCCCGTAATCATAATTAAAAAAAATAAGTATATTCATTTATAAATGCATCGTATGTGTTTAAGCTAATGTGGAGCTTGGGTGTTGTGAGCAGAACCGGCACCCACAAGAAAATAACACAAGTATAAAAATGCGTGAGGTAGTATAAAGATAATAGCTTTTTTCGAGTGTGATGTGAATACGTCTTCACAAAATTCAACAAAATCGGCACTGACACACTGAATTTTAATGGGGGTAAACCACTGTTGGGCATTATGTGTACAAGAGTAGAAATTACAAAGAATTCTCTGGAATTATGAGAAAGTCTTAGGAATTACGAGGAATTTTTCGGAAGTCTTGAGGACTTGAGAGTTGCGTATAAATATTAAATTAAATATTTGAAATTTTGAAAGTATTAATTTACGTGTATGTGCTACAGTGGTATGATAATAGAACGTGTTAAAAAAAATAAGCCATGTTATTTGATAAGACCCGATGAAGCACGAACTTAGATAGTATGTACTATGTACAGGCGAAAGTGTTAATATCTTTGTGTAGATATTTTTAGATTTCTTATCTTTATGTGTGTGTTTTTAGCATCGGTATTTTTTAAATTTTTTTTTGCAACAATTTATTACATATATGATAGATGAGTATAGTGAAGTAAACACTGTTACATCTTACATGTGTTCATTTTACTAAAACAATATTTTATATTTCCTGATTTTACATCCTTACATCTCATACAAATTTCAAGGTAAGTTCCTAAATACTTTATATTTATAAGGATTAAACGTTCATAATTAGAATTATATTATATCTAAGAGCTAAAGCTCATAAGTTCTTAGGATCAAAACTATAAACAATTGTATGTAATTATGTGCTTTAAATTATTAAATATTATTATGCATTTAAAATGCACGGTATTGGTACTAATAAGGGTACTAATTGTTAAGGGAATTAATGTAGGTAGGTACCTAATACCTATACTATAGAAAAATTGTATTGATTTTACCAGAACGATGCTAAAATGAAATTTTGCTTTAGACAATCTGTATAATATAGTTATACTTTAAAACATGGTTTTAAATTTTAAGTAGATATATTGTACTATTAGGAGGTACCCTGTACCTACCTAATTGAAAAATGAGAATATTTTTAACTAATAATATATTTTCTATGTATATATACTCAACTACATTAATTAATTAAAATATATAATGAAAATAAAATCAAGGGTTAATCATTAATAACTGTTATGTAAATTTAATTTGAAGTGACATATTTTTAACTTAAGAGGATACTAAACCGCAATGTGTTGTCTCCATCTTGATCTTACAAACGCATAACATAGTAAAATGTACATTCTGAGTTAATCATTGGTTAAATGGGAGTTATGCTTATTTTGCAAACATGCAATTTATAACTAGCTTTAAAATTAAAAATTAAAAAAATTAAAACCAATGAAATTCACTGAATTATATTCAATGAATATAGGTAATCTATTGTTACTTGAAAATGTGATTAGATTAAATACAACAGTGGAGTGTAGAATCCTCTTAACAATTCATTAATATGGACTCTAAGCATGCCACTGATAATGCAATTTAAAAATATTTCATTAAATTTATTCCTTTTTATTTTTCTTACATAATTACCTTTCATTACTTACTTTGGTTAATTTGGCGTTTTTATTTTTTAACTAACACAATGAGTTATATTATCAGAGTCGTTCCGAGATTCATTAGGGCTCCTTGTAATTTAATATGCTTCCTATACCTTTTTTTTTAGAAATATTTGTCTTCAAGTTAGATAGTCGTGTCGTTTACAATTCACTTTAGTTACTTTCGACTTTCAAAAATTTTGATTTACAACAACTATTTTGCTGATAGTCTAAATTAAATGTAATTGATTAATAATAACTTATAAGTAATACAAAGGTTAGTTATACAAAGTAATACAAAGGGTAACACACAAATATTATAATATATATCTAGTATATCCTGTTAAAGATTTTGTGCCCCTGGTCTGGTTCAATTAAATTAAAGTTTATACATTTAAACTATATATATGTATATAATTAACAATAAATTGTTATTTATAATTTACAACATAAAAAAATAAAATAAAATAATTATAATAATTAAGTACTTCACCAAGACTATATTGATACTTTTTTAATTTATTGAATTATAAATTATAATACACAAGCAACTAAATTGCAATGCTTGTTTTTTTTTCCAGAATTTAAAATCTAACTGAATAAGTTTATAAGTTTATATTTTTATTATGGGCAGTATAACTGAAAATAATAACATTGATTCTAACAAAAGATTCTGATCACCATGATCCTTTTGAAGAGTCTGAACAATGTTTTAAAATAAAATTACTTGAAGGGCTAAAAAAAATTTCATTTTAAATGGATTCAAAAATTAATATATACTTTCCAAATTGGAAGAAACTGATATATTAGATACCGAAACATTTGTAAGAGAATTACATCCAGAACCTATTGAAAAAACCGAATACCCTCGGTACTATGGGATATTTAAAAATAATATTGATAAATTCAAAATCTTGACAGGATTAAAAAAACAAATTTTGTGTGTAACTAGTTTTTATAGTAATCAGTTGAAATAAGATAAATCTGTTAAAATATTTACAAAAACAAAGAAGTTGATGTCAAAGTCATCACAAAGAAGCAGTGCATCAACTTTAGGTATGGAATCAGAACCTACAGGAGAGTGCGTTTACCTAAAATCTAATAGGCTATTGCTTAGAAACAGTAAATATTGATTTGAACAAAAAAAAGTAATGTGTAGTTAACAAATCAAGAATTGGATTCTAAGTAATGTATCAGATATGTATAATAGTGAAGATATTGAGGTTTTCATACAATTAGATGGCCATTATCAGGATACAGATAATAAAATGGAAAATACACAAAGTACAATAAATTACAACCTTGTAGCAAAAGGTTTATTGCTTTTTATGTAATCGACTATTGTATATGCATAAATTATGTAGCATAGGACATCCAAATAAAAGGTGAGTGTATTATAAACACATAAGAACTCATAAATCGAAAAAAGAAAAGAAATTCAAAAATTCCAAAGAAATTGGGACTGAAGAATGGAACGTTAGATAACTTTGTTGAATCAAATAATTGGAAATAATGAAATCAAACGAAAAGTAAATACAAATATTGAGTGTGATTATTCATCAAAACATTTTCCAGCAGAAAAGCTATTAGAAGACAATGATCATCATTTTGATAACTGTATGGTTATTATTGAGGCAAATAACACTTGGTAATTAATCAATTGCCTTCAACATCAACTGAATCACATTCATCAAAATGGAAATCGGTAAAATATCAAAGAAGCTCATGTTCAAAGCAACAAAGAGAAAGAAGTTTAATCACAGATAAACAGAAAAAACCAGTCATTACAAGAGTCCAAAAATTACTTAATGAAACTGAAAATCTACAAACATCAGGTACCTATTGCTAAAATATTACACTTAAAATTTTGAAAACTCATCAGCCAAGCAAAATGTGCTTTTGTAACAACCACAAAAATTAACAAATTATTTTGAGTTAGAAATTTATAAAAAATTTTCTTATTATATCAAAGACTTAAAAATGTGGTACAAGATTCCTCATACATTTTCTACCTTAATCAAAAAAAAAAAAAAGATGAGTACTGGAAAGTCAAATTAAATTTTTATGAGGGTCTTGAAGGGTTTGAAGTTCAAATTTTTTATGACATGGATATACACTTGATTTCCCGTGGAACGGTTTTCTTATTTAGCTATAATACAAAATCAAATAACTATTAACACAAATTTACACAAAATGTTTGTTTTATCATATCCTATGCTTGATAAAAATATAAAATGTTCAAACTTTAACTCGTTTTAATAGTTGTTTACGGACATTTTCAGTTTTCAATATTTTTCTATTAATGTCAATAAAATTGTATTAGTTGGGTCAAGAATTATGAAAATCTAATACAAGACTCTTGATATGCTGTTACAATAACATTTAAATAATATTAAAAATGCATAGGCACAATTTTTTTTTATAATCATTTAAAGTTTAAATTTTGACAATATGGTTTAAAATAATATAAAGTAAATGTTTATGCAATATATGAGTCTTTAATAATAATTTTATTATATTTATTATTCAATTATTTATAAATTAACTTAATTTGGATTTGATTAAAAGTAACTTGTTATTTATTAAGCTTATTTTAATAAAAATCAGTAAGTTAAAAATACATTTAAAAAACCGGTTAACACTGTGCTGTACGTAATGTGTCTAGGTAGTCACTGTAATAGGTATTTTAAATTTGAATTCAATGAATTAGAATCATTGTATACGAAAAACGTTTCTGACCGATGAAGACGGTTTACCAGCCTTTAATTTTACTAAGTATAGGTACTCGTATATTTTATGATAAAATTGTGGTTATGGTAACTATTATTTTACTATTTTTTTTTTTTTTTTTTTTTTTTTTTTTTTTTATTAGCTTTTTGTAAATTTTACTATTTAAGAGGCATAATAATGCCTCTTATAATACTAATAGTAGGTTAAATTCATTTTTGTTGAAAAAATTGCATTTGAAAATGTCATTGTGTGTATAAATTATAATAGTATATAGGTATATACCTAATCTAAAAAGGTTCAAGTAATCACGAATAATATTTTTAAATTTCAACAAAATAACTGAAATCGTTATTTTTTATTTAAATAAGTAATTTCGCTCAAATTTTAATATAAAATTACTATGAAATAAAACTTTTTTTTATATTTTTAAATAAATTGTTGGTTACAGAATTAACTACCTACATGCAACCTTGTTTTAAATTTTCAATCCTTAGCTATAAAAGTTGAAGATATTAAAAATGTTCCAACTACAAAAATATAGTCAGTAAATTTTGAATTTAATAAATGTTGTCAAAATTTGAACTTAAAAACCCTCATAAAAATTTAATTTGACTTTCCAGTACACATTTATTATTATTTTTTTGATTAAGGTAGAAAATGTATGAGGAATCTTGTATTAAATTTACACACTTCTACTTAAAAAAATTTTTTAATGAATTTTTAACTCAAAAAAATATGCAAATTTTCGTGAGTATTATGGAATTTTTCAAAATTTGAAATTCGGACACTCATAAAAAATGAGTTTAGAATTACGATCAACTTCAACTTCTTAAATCGTTTATGCACAGGCTTGGTGTAAGAATACTTGTTCCACTTTTAACAGTGAATAATGTTAATCCTAATTTGTTAAAGGAGACTCATTTTAATCGCCGTCAGAGGTAGGGGGACTGAGTCTTCCTACGTCCCCCCACATTTACCCCTGTGTAAGTTAGTGGCCACCAATCTTATCCAACCAGTGGGCCATGTTTAAAATTTTAAATCCCTACATTGATCTACCACTATTTTTTAGGTATACTATTTATATTTTATAGTATAAGTTCACCGAATAGATATGAAAATAATATTCAACTTCTACACCGTAGCGAACAATAATAAATGTCTGAACACGGGCTACATAGTTACACGGAATTTATAGGGTACATACGGTAACCGACGACAGTGTACCTTAACGAGTAATCTGCTAATTAATCAAATTTTCACTATTTGGGTGAACCAAAGCAGGAACTGCCGTAAATTTCTTTTATATACTATTTGAATTATTACGTAGTTGCCCCTTAATATAGTTCGCGTAGGTGACACAACTGACACACCTAAAAACCCGCGAAATCGTAGTATATACTATATAACAGGGGTGGCCAACATGACTATGTACGCGAGCCGCATGTATTAATAAAATTATATCGAGAGCCAAATTATCTAGTGTACTTTTATACCACAAAAGTAATAAAGATAGCAAACAGCCGATAAACAGTTAAACGATTAAACAATTAAAGCGGATCTCGAAATAGAACTCTTGGAGTTATTAGAAGATGAAGGTCTTAAGCAGTTTATAAAAAATTGTCCCTCTATATTGGAATTTTGGAAGCATATTTCTATATTAAAATACCCAAATATTAAAAACTGTGCGGTAAAATTGATATCAATTTTTGGAACGACGTATTCATGTGAATCACTTTATTCAACAATGAAAATAATTAAGTCAAAATATCGTTCAAATTTGACTGATGATCATCTTACAGAATTACTAAGAACTGATCTTACATCAATTCAACCAGATCTTAAGAAGCTTACTAAAAAAGTAGACACGAAAAAAATACCACGCAAACAAAATTAGCTTAATGTTTAATTTTTTAATTTATTATTCATATTAATTAATTTTTTTTTTGTTTGATTTAATCTATATTCTATCCACTATAATACTAAATCCTTAAATAAATACAATAAAAACATTTTTTTATAAATGTATACAAAAAAATTGTTTTTGTAAATAAGACCGCGAGCCGCATACGACTGTGACGAGAGCCGTGATTTGGCCACCCCTGCTATATAGACTAATGTAGTACTATAGTTTA